>NW_006262339.1:50184986-50320755 GCF_000493195.1 Citrus x clementina
ATTAGCAAAGAAGTCGTTGTCACCACCAACTTCGAGGACATGCTTGTCTTGGCACAATTTACTAAAGAATCTTTTCCAAGCTTCTCTACCTGTTAAAAAAAAAACCAAAAAAGACACTAACCAATGAAACAAAGACTAGAATGCTTGATTATCAAAAGAATACATCAGTATTTGACCGCTTATCAGAAATTTAGATCGAATACCAGAGACTTACCTTCACAACCAATGTTTCTTCAACATATTTGCATGCTGTCCATATAATTAAAAAAGTGAGGAAATATGGAGGAAAAAGGATGAGTGAAACAAGAGTTACCCACTCTGTATCCACTGATAATAGATGTTGGGTGAATCTTATTCCTCACCAGATCATTTGCCCTCTGCAATAAGTAAGATGGAATAATAGATTACCGAGTCTGCATACTCCGATATCATAAATTTCCTACTAATCCATAAGAGTTTAAAGCTGAGAATGTAGACATGTATTGGCATCTAGAAACAAACTAGCTTCAATTACCTTCAGCATCTCTGCAGCAACAATAACCACTGATGTTGTTCCATCCCCAACTTCCCTATCTTGAAGCTCAGCCAACTCCACAAGTACCTGACTCCTCAGAAAAGAAAAATCAAACATGAGGAAGGTATGAAGAGATCAGAATCATAGCAAACGGATACACACAAATGTATATAGATACAAAGAGAAAAATGTAAGTATATCCACCTTCGCAGCTGGATGCTCAATTTCTAACATCTTGAGAATTGTAGCACCATCGTTAGTTATTTTTACATCACCAATGTCATCAAACAAGCATCTGCAATTAATCCAAAAAAAATAAAAAAGTGTTAGGCATATTTTAAGCAAACAATTTGAATTCAAGAAATACGAACTTGATTTGTCTTCCCCTTTCCTAAAAACTTAGAAGGAATATGATGCAAAAATAACTTTCACTACCCTAACCTGATACTACCAGCACCAATGAAATCCACTTCATGATGATCGAATGGGGGCAAATATAAATCAAAGAAGAAAAAATCACACGTTTTATGTGTTTCAAATGATTCTATAGACTCATTAAGCTCAACTAAGCTATCCACAGTTCTTGTATTTCCACAACTAATTCAAATTGAAACTTCTACAATATCTACAAAGCACAGTGTGAAAGAAACAGAAATGTAAATGCAGTAACATGTCGAGTCCAACAGGACCAAGCGATGATTTAACAATGTTAGCGACTGCTCGACGCGCCACCACTATATATGCACAAATAAACAAAGCACACAAACACTTCAGTGGAAACTTCAAAGAAAATGAACAATATTTGTTTAATCTTGAACAGAGAGAGCGAAGGCGAATACCGTTTTGAGTGCGAACATCTTGGCCGGACTGGTGTTCACCTCGGGTATCAGGCGTTTGCGATAAAATAGTCATTTTCTGATTCACGAAAAATAAAAAAGCAGAGTGGACGGAGTTGAGTGTGCGTAGGAACTAGAAATTGGAGAACGTGTCTCGAATCTTCGAAGAAACACGACTTTGGAGCGCAATAAGTACGAGGAATAAAGGGTTTCAATTTTAAGAAGGCACGCAAGTTAAATTATAAAGGTAATTTTAACAAAATTTTTAATTAGTTATTATTCTTTAGGAAAATGTTATTTTTCCCGAGTTAAACTCTGAATTAAACTAAAATGGCGCCGTTTTGGTTTCTTTTTCTTTTTTTTTTTCCTTTTTGCTTGCATGAAACGTAGTTGTTTCAGCCTAGTAAAAACAAAACCAATTAAAGCAGAAAAAACGCAGAGAAACAGTTGTTGTATGAACTGAGAAAAACGTTAAATCTTTAAGCTCTTCCTCTTCAATTCACCACACCTGAGTGAAATGCATAATCTTTAAGCTCTTATATGGTGGGAGTTTTGAAGCAATTTTAAGAGGGGCGGACTACCCTGTGCGGAATGATAATATCAGTTTGACAATGACGGTTTTATCTTTTAATAAAGAGGTGGTGTTAACTGGAGGTTTCCAATATGAGTTCCGGCCGATTAGAGGCTTGAATATGTCGGTAAATGCCAACTTAAATAGCTAGAATATGGGACAAGTATGTATAAAGTTGAATAGCTTTGCACACATGGAAATTGCTCTGCTTGAAGTCTTCTAAATTTTCAGGGGCCTTTTACATAGAAAGGCAACTGAAAAACAGAAGCACAGAGGCATTGGAGACATGATAAGTTTTCATACTTCTTCAGGTTTTGAAATTCTCTCATTGGCTCAGAGAGGAAAAAATGAAGAAACTAGTTTTGTGGCGACCGTTCCAGATTTTTTTCACCTTAATTTTATTAGATAATTTTCAGATTGTGGCAGATAAAGCTAGATAGATACGTCTATTAATGCTCAAAAGCAATAATCTATGATTCATTTTGACATCAGCATTTAGTAAACAATATGGCTGCCACATTGACGGTGACCGTGCCTGCGCGAATGGCAGATTGTTTAAGAGGAAATTTCAGAGGAGAAAACAAATGGCAGATTTGTTTAAGAGGAAATTTCCTTGATTTGGATCTTAAACAAAACGAACAAAACGAAGAGGAGAGGAAGACAGAAAACGAATAGGAGAGGAACATTTGCTTTTGCTAGGGTGAAATGGTAGCGTTTCATGAAGAAGAAGAAACGACGTCGTTTTGTTTTAGCTTTCGGGTTTGACTCGGGGTAAATAACATAACTCTATTTTTTTAAAGTAGACAAACAATAGACTTTTTTTTCAATCTAAATTTATCATTCTTTTATTAGTTTTTTTTTAGTGTGGTTGCCATTTTTTTTCTTTTCATGTGAACATACTTTAAAACCGCGAAGTTTAAAAGGGTTAGTTTTTAACTCTCTTAAATCATATAGTTTTATCGTTTATTCAATAACTAATTTTTTTAAATCATACGGTTTAAAAATGTGTCCACATAAAAAAAATGCACTTGAGAATGAATTTTCTTTTATTGAAAAGAAAAGGTTTTAAATATATAACCGATGGCTATGTACTCTTTTTCAAAGTAGACAAACAATATTACTTTCAAAAACAAAACAACCAATAGGCTTTTAAAAAAAATATGAAAATATAGCTTTCATTGATTAGAATTTGGAAATAACGACATAATTTAAGGCGGGAAAGATCCCTGCCACATTATAGGGTTTTCAAAATCTAAAGCTTTCTTGGTTAAAGAGTGAGCTATGACATTACATTCTCTTGGTATATGATGAATTGAAAACTGATTGAATCTCTGAATGCTTTTTTGAATGTCTACAATTATCCAAGAGATTTTTGTTATGTTGTCTTTCTTGCTCAAAATTAAATCCCCCACTTCTTGTGAGTCTGATTCTATGATCGTTGGAGAGTACCTTGCATTCTGAGCAATCTTGATATCGAAGTTTACAGCTTCAGCTTCCATGTGAGTATTGCTGAGTTGGAACATAGATCTTTGCACTGTAGCTGCCACTACCTCTCCATTTGAGTCTCTTACAACTAGGGGTGGGCATGAGTTGGTTTGGGTTGGATTTTAAGTCAACCCAAACCAAACCATAAAAATTTAGATCAAACCCAAACCAACCCAAATATTTTTAACTTAACCCAAACCAAACCATTTGGGTTTGGTTTGGGTTTGGTTTGAATTTTATTATCAAAATAATTTTTATTTTAATAAAATTTAATTATATCAAAATTATAATTATTATTAATTGTTATTAATTATTAAATTGATATTAAAATATGAAAAAAATATAGTGGATAAAAATTATAAATTTTACAATAACTTAATCATTGAATTAAAGAATACTATAAAATCAAAATAAAGTTTAATCACAAAAATTATTATTTCTCAATAAATAAAAACGTACACTTTAATAATAAACTTTCACAAACATGACATTAACAATTTAATAATAAATTTTGCCACTTGTTATTTATTATGCAATATTTGTTTTTATTTGTCGTTTTGGTAGTTTTGCGTTATGTTGTCTACTTATATGCTTAATTTTAGGGAGATTGCCACTTTCCCCCATACAGTAATCAATATATATCATTTTTCCCCTTCTGTTTTTATAATGGCCAAAACCCCCCCTAATAGTATAAGTTTACAATATTAGCCTTATTTTCAACTACTCTTTTATTTATATTTATTATAAATTAAATAAATCACATGAATAGAAACTAAATAAAAAATAAAACATTAAAAATAAGAAATATATGTTTTGATATGAACAAAAAAATTAATAATAAAAATTTTTTATACTTATTTATTTTGTGAAAATTTTCTTATAATAAATATATAAGAAAATTATTAGTAAAATGATAAATAAGAAAACTTGAATGACAAATAAAAATTTATTATAAGATAAATAATAATATATTTTTCCTATACTTTTTACATTTAATTTTAAAATATTACAAAATGTTTATTATAAGAAAATGTTCACAAAATAAATAATTACAAGAAAAAATTTTATTATTAATTTTTTTGCTCATATCAAAACATATATTTCTTGTTTTAATACTTAATTTTTTATTTAGTTTCTATTCATGTAATTTTTGTAAATAAGAAAAAAAATTTATGTTATTTACAATAATATTTATTTAATTTAAAGTTATTTTTACTGTTTTTTTCATTTTCTAACTATTGACAATTGATCACGCCGCAAAAAATTTAACAGTGGCCTTTCACTTATTTGTGTTTATTTATTTTGTTTTCATTTATTTTATTTGAAAAATTTGAGTGTTGGGGTTTTGTTCATAACCCATGGGTAAACCATACCCAAACCCATAATGAAATGGTTTTCTATATAAAACTCACATCTAACCCATTTTCATGATTTACCCAACCCAAACCATTTAATTTGGTTTGAGTTTGGGTAAACCCATGGGTCGTGGGTTTATGCCCACCCCTACTTACAACCACTCCCAACCCAGCAATTTGGTTCTTAATCTTCATGGCTGCATCCACATTAATTTTAAACCAGCCACTAGGAGAGGGGTTCCAGACCTGCTATTTATTCATTTGCTGCTTTTTCGAAACTTTTGTAAATGGCTTTTTGATTCTTCTGTAAGATTCCAAGCTTGCCTGAGCTCTTGTAATTGATAATTGTGAATCTTCTCTCTTATTCTCAAAGATGAAAAGATTCCGCGAGTACCAAATGACCCAACATAAAACAATTATCAATTCCAGCTCCATTTTGCATTTTTTTCCCTGAATTTATAGGAACACAACCATCAAATCTTTGTGTTCCAGCTTATTAATCTCCTTTGCAAATGCAATATTCTTCCACACTTTTTCAGCTGCTTTGCATTCTAATAGTGCATGAAAAATATCCTCACTTTTCAATCTGCATCTCTGACAAATAGGGCTTTCGACAATCTTCCTTCTCCAAAGATTAGAATTTGTTGGCAAGAGATTCGTAACTGCTCACCACATTAAAATCTTAATTTTTTTTTCTGGTAACTCAATAGCCCAAATAACATTACATTGACTTTGCAAGCTGTCTGAGCTACATAGATTGTCTGGGAACTTCAACTTCAATGCAATCTGATATCCACTTTTTACTGAATGTCACCCATATTTATTATAGTGCCATAAATACTGATATGGCTTTGGAGTCCTCGGGAGCTGAATTCGAATAATCATTGATGTATCTTCCTTCATAAAGTGCTAATAAATCTTTTCCTTTTTCTTGTGCTAGGTCTCATCAATCAGATCAGCTACTACTGCTTGAGGGTCCATTGTTGGTGGTGAGAAAAGTTTAAAGGCTTCCGGTCTTGGCAACAAATTACTTTTGTAAATGCACACCTGGTTTCCACAGCCCATTTTCCACCTTAAGCCTTTCTATAAAATTTGTCTACCTTATAAGATGCTTCTCCAGACAAATGATGGATTTGATCCCAATTTTGCCTCCATAAAATTGGATTGTTTGAAATACTTTGCCTTAACACTCTTGACATTAAAGAGTCAGGATGCTGGATAATTCTCCATCATTGTTTCGCAATCAATGCTTGGTTGAAACTTGAGCAATCATGGAAACCCAACCCTTTTCTCATCTTTGCGTGACAAAGCTTCTCCCATTTGGTCTAATGAATGTCTCTACGATATGTTTTTATCCCCACCAAAATCTGGCTATTTCATTTTGAATATCTTCACAAATGTTTGAAGGGAGCTTGAACACACTTATTGCATAAGCCAAAACCGCTTGAGCCACTGCCTTTATAAGCACTTCCCACCCCCCACTTGAAAAGAATTTACTCTGCTAACTTGATAGCTTGTTTAATACCCTCAATTTTATCTCATTGAAAATTTTGACTTTTCTCCTCCCCACCATAGATGGAAAACTCTTGTATTTTTTATGCTTTAAAACTACATTGAGTTGAAAAATACCCTTGATTATATCTATTTGGCTAGCATGAACATTGCTACTGAAAAACATTGAGGACTTCTCATAGTTAAAAATCTGCACTGAAGCTGAAGCATAACAATAAAAAATGATTTTCAAGCTACTCTAATCTTTGTTTGTTGCTCTAGTGAACATTAAACTATCATCCGCAAATAGTAAGTGTGTAATTGATAGATTGCCGTTGAACTTCAGGTCATGTATGATCTGGTTTCGTTTAGCCTGCACAAGCATGTTGGAAAAGACTTCTGCACATAAAAGGAATAAATATAGTGATAGAGGACGACCATGTCTCAACCCCTTTTGGGATTGAATTTGACCATTTGGCACCCCATTTATCAGAACTGAAAAGGAAGTAGTAGTGATACATTTCATTGTCAAAGCAATCCAATTAAAAGAGAAACCTAGCTTATGCATTGTACACCTCAAAAATTTTTATTCCACCCGATTATATGCTTTATTGATATCCAATTTTAGAGCTATCAAACCTTTCTTCTTTCTCATGCCCTGCCTTGCCTTATCTTATTAAGACATTCATAACCAATGATTATGTTGTCTGTAATAAGTCTATTCGGAATGAACGCACTTTGGTTTGGGGAAATAATTTTATTTAAGATATGCTTCAACCTATTAGCCATTGATTTTACAATAATTTTATAAATAACATTACAAAGATTTATGGGTCGAAATTCACTCACTGATCCAGACTTTATGATTTTCGGAATTAAAGCAATATAGGTGTGATTGAGGGTTGCTAGGTTACCTTTCCTGTCGAGGATGTGTAAACAATAGGCGTATATTAATTTAACCGAAATAATAAAAGATAGACAATAGACATTTTTTTAATCTAATTTATTATTTTTAGAATACGAATATCTACAGGCACGTGAGTTGCACGTTACCTCCAGGGCTTCAAACCTCAACCGCCAATTTTAACCAACAGTTTCTGCCTTGATATTATCTGCAATCACATTCAGCGATGGCTACAAGTCGATGCTTTCTACTACTCCCCATTTCTTTGAATCTTCCTAATTGTAACGCTAATTCTTCTAAACGCCAACGACGAGTTCATAATCATGCCTCTAGAATTACATGCTCGTCCACCACTAACCAATCGCAATCAGCCAAGCAAGAACTCCTAAACCTCATCGCAGACCAAGACCGAGGACTCAAAACTCAGAAAGTAACAAGCGATCCTCAATCATCAAAGCGATCGACGATATGGCTGTTCTGGGCAGCGATATGGACACCACCGGTGATTCGCTATCTGCCACGTGGCGCTTGCTCTGGACCACGGAGAAAGAGCAACTATTCATCATTGAGAAAGCCTACTTGTTTGGTACACAAACCGGTGACGTCCTGCAGGTGATTGATGTTGAGAAAAAGGTTCTCAATAATGTAATTACTTTTCCTCCCGATGGAGTTTTCTTTGTGAGGTCCAATATTGAGATTGCTTCGCCTCAACGAGTGAATTTCAGGTAATATAAAAGAAATACCGTTTACCGATGCAGATATTGCATGAAATCAGATTATTTGTGAGTGATTCTACTTTTTAGGTTTACAAGCGCAGTTCTACGTGGGAAAAATTGGGAAGTACCATTGCCACCGTTTGGGAAAGGCTGGTGAGTGCTTGCTTTCTCTATTTTCTGAATGTGAGCCTTTCCTATCAAATGTAGATTGTTAATTGCTTAGCTAGAAGTGATTAAGACTGTACTAGAAGTGATTAACACTATGCTATGTTGTCTCGTTGTACTTCCATAGGTTTGAAACTGTGTACCTTGATGATGAGATTCGAGTTGTGAAGGACATCAGGGGAGACTATTTAGTCGTTGAACGCGCTCCTTATCAGTGGACAGAGTGATGAACGAAGCTTTTGCTCTACTTAGTTGAATGTGAGTTCCCCTTGTCATTTAGTCAGATTAATTTCCATCCAATAGTATTGCATCATCTTGATTTGGTTGGATTCTCTTTCATATGCTGATCTTTTATAATTTTTTTGCAGCAATTCTACTTTCAACCATTGATTTGTTTGCTCACATGTATCTATGTATATATGAGGTAAAAAGTTTCACCTCAATGCCTCTAATGTCTAACGTTTTTCTCTGAAACCTAGATTTAGAACTTTTGTGTTATGTAATTTAAAGTAACTCTCCCCTATTTTCTGCCCTCGTTTTTTTTTTTTTTTTTTTACCCCTCAATCATCTTGTTTTGAATCAATCAAGTTGGTTCTTGAATCTATTGTACCGTTTTCCACTTCATAAATTTAATCTGATAGCCATTTTGAGTCATTAAAGTTTTCCTTCTTGTCAGTCACAACTCCTGACTTGATGAATACCATGCTTATTCATCTGCTAAATTTCAGAGATGGTGACATTCTTGGTAATGAATGCCCAATCTCTGCAGGTTTCGATCTGTTTATCTAGATGATAACATTCGGATTGCAAAGGATATTTATGGAGATTATCAAGTTTGTAAATTGTACTCCTTACTACTGGAAAGAGTAAGGTATGATAACTTATAGTTTACCACCCTTCATTTACAGATTTTTAGAAGGTGTCTGTAGCTCACAGGGTCAACTCAGGGAAGTCCTTGGAACTATTATTCTTCTATAAACATAATTGCTCTCTAGTCTCTTTATTGTACAGTTATTGGATTCTTGTCTTCCAGCCTTACACTTTGTATATGAATCAAGCTCATTTCAAACATATTGTAAACTAAGGTTATTGTCACTTTTTGGAGATTTGAGGCATGCTCCTAAAAGCTGCTTCCTGTGAACAGGTTGGTCACAAAACCTTTATGTCTTATACCGTGCAAAGTTGTGTATAACAATGTTGTGCTTACATGTGAACTATAATGATGCACCTCTTCTCTAATTGTCATCAGTAACCTCTTTCTTGCTCTATTTGCATGTTTCTTTGTGTCTATAAATCTAACGGGTTTATTGGAAAATGTGATGTAATATTTTGGATCGGCACAACTGGAATGCTGGCTTTGCTTCAATTATGTTCCTTTGCAGTGCATGAAGAGTGTACAACTCATAGTCTTGTTAATGAATACCACCCTCCAAAAGTAAGTGGCTTAAAACTTTAGTTTGTTGGTTCTCCAAATGCTAAGACCCTCAAAGACACTTTGCTTTTATTTTCCTTTATCAAAATACTGATGTTCTCTTGGTGTTATTGATCGGTTTTATGCTTCCTGGAATCATTTTCAGTTGTCATTCACGCATCTCTTTGTTTGATGTTTCCTCTTTGAAAATGTTGTCTCCACCTGGGGGGACTTCCTCCTTGTATGCTTTCTAGTTCATTTACTTGGCAAAATACTAAAATTGAATTTGAGGCAAATTCTTTGCTTTCATCTTCACCTTTGCAAATACTCTTTGGGCCCTTGACCTTGGGAATTCTTGGGCTTTAACTTATATCATTCGACAAGGATCCAAGCAAGTGCTTTTTCCTGTCCACGAGGTGTTGGCCCAAAGTGACTTTCATTCAATAAAATACGGTTGCTTTTTAGTTGTGTTTACAATAGCATTCAAAATCTGGAAAATAAACAGTTTTTTTTTTACACTAATATTTTTTGCCGCTCATTCTGACCACGATAAGGTAGTTAAATTGGGTTAGAAACTTAGGATAATGTAAAAATAGGAATATGGGTGGGATTTTATAATAGATTGTAGGGCTTGTTGATTGTGCCCTAAGTAGGCGTGCAAATCTTGTTTTCAGTGGTTTTCGGATCTTCACGTGTGGGCGTAAACATGCTAATTTTTTTTTCCATGTCATATTCTATTTGTCTATTCTATTGTAACTCAATAAAGCTTCCACTAAATTTAGATTCATAGTTTGGTTTCATTTGGCTTGGGAACCCCTCATTTGTTGCCTCTGTAACCTTGTTTATTCCCAAGCCAAATGGTTTCTTTATTGAAAGTTTGTAACCTTGTTGCCTCTGTACTCAGATTCACTATTTAGCTTTCTACTTTATACTTCACGTACAAATACCTTCAGCTGGCTACTCTTTTGTTGATTACGGTTTTACGTGCGGTCCTGGGTTGCCGGTAAAAATCCTGCTTAGCAAATCTAATCCGAACCCCAGCTTCTAGAGCTCAAATCCAGGGAGGCCAAGAATTTTGCATGATTCACATGTAATGGCGAATAATGGGACCAGTGGTCAATTTAGAAAATGGGTAGGATCTGCCCCATCGGACAATCAACAATCAACTTTAGTTGCACGTTGGTACATTACCGGCTTGCAAACAATAATGTTGGGTGTACGGAATCAGATCCCTGAGCCGAAAATGCATAGGCAAAAAGCAAGGCTGTTGGGGTTGTGGGCGCATCATGGGTGTGCGAGTGAACCAGATAAAAAGTTGTAATAAAATGGTGGGTGAATGGGGGCCAACCATAATTGGATTGGACCTGAAATGGCCTTTAGGGATTTAAATGTGGGGCCCGGGTGGGGCTGACTTAAGTCTTAGCCTTACATTGTTGGGTAGGCGACAACTGACAGACAGTGATGATGCTGATGCACATCAATCAACCAGCTACTTGTTTTAGAATCAGAATTTGCTAGCTAAGTTACGTAATGTCGACAAGCTCAGACTCGGGGCGGACGTGGTTGGTTGATTCTATTTGATGTTGATCCGCATTCAACTTTTGGTATCCGGATTCATAAAAAAAAATATATACAGATTTAGATGCGAGTAATATTTTTATGGATTATGGACAGATTTTTTTGGATGTTTAGATCTGTATAATAATAAATTTAAATATAATTTTAAATTTAATAATTTATTTAATAAAATCAATTATAATTTAATAATTAACAATTCAATATAAATAACGTACAACAACATAAATTCATAAATGATAATTTCACAACATAAATCAAATATAAAAAAAATATTTAAGGTCAACTGATTTATTATAATATTCTCTAATTATTATTATTAATTTTTTAACATATTTTTCATAGTCAATGAAGATTATATAGTTAAATATGCTTATACATATTAAATAAATAATTTAATTTATATATTTTTCAATTGAATTTTAATTGAACAAATGATTTAATTATTAAATAATGCAGATATGGATATCCGGCTTTCCGGATGCACACAGATCTTGATTTTTAAGATTCGGATCCACATTATTTAACATGCATATCCGGATCCAAAGTTTATTGTCATCCCTAGCGTGTACCACCCTTTCTCGCAAATCGGCATTTCACTCAATTACCCAACCACTCGGCCTTTGTGAGGGCAACAGTTTGAGCCCCCACAAAAGCATTGTGGGGGCTAAAATTCTTTTCCCAATTATGAAAAATAATTGAGTGAAGGCAGCCTCCTTTCTCTCGAAATGAGAGTGGATTAGACATTTCTCGAATATTAGAGAGAGTTAAAATATGGGCTTCAATCTCAAGAATTTGTCTGATTGTAAATATATCAGTAATAGCCTCATGTAATATTAGTTGTAATTTAGGCATTAGTCCCATGTAATTCAAAATAACTTGCAATTTACACTTTGTGAATTAATTCATTTATCAATGCTTGATATGTTTCTATATCTACACTGATCACACATATGCAGCATGTTGTTGTTAGGCATTGCTTAACAGCATATCAGTTGAATTTGATTCAATTACTTATCTACCCTAGTTCTTAATTGCCTAATTTCTTTTATCTTCATCTATCCCAATTTTGCGTATTGTGGTTCTGCTGCCCTTGCCTAACCGCTTAAACTTTTTTTCTCTTTCTCATTGAAATTCAAGTCTTTTTTAAATGTAGAATTATTCTTCCTTTGGGAAAAAAAAGAAAGCAAGAAATATTCTATGTAAATTGCAGAATATTGCAAGAACTAAAGTCCGAATAACATTTTAGATAGCCTTAATCATTCCGAAATACTTTTGTTAGATTTCATTATTAATTTATAATGAAAATCTATAGAAGCACGAAGCCACCATTAACCCTAACTTTATTGATCAAAATAATAAAGTAGATGGAACTGAACTCACTACCCAGGTTGGCGAAAAGGGAAAAGAAAAAAGATGTAATAATAGACCCCCAACATGGAAAATGCACCATGTATATCTTGATTTGATCGCGTTAATAAAGAAGATGTGACATCGAAAAGTAATTCGTGGAATACGATATTACCTCTATATGCTAAGCCTACCCATTACGTGAGGATTATCGTATTTAACGGCGGCGAAAATTTTATTGGGGTGGAAATTATAATTGAAAGTTGAATTAATCACGCATCCCCCGACTCGATTGCTATATATATATATATTCCAATATAAAATTTTAAAACGTGGGAAAATTCGAGAAAACATATAAATCATGTAATTTAAGTGCTTTAAATGTAAATTTTTAAAATTTTACGGTTATATATATATGTTTCAGTCTGAAATTTTAAAATGAGAGAAAGTGCGGAAAACCTTTAAAGTTTTAAAGACTTAAAATTGTAAGTCTTTAAAATCGTACGGTTTTAAAATTTTCTGAAATTTTTTCGTACTTTAAAATCTTTAATCAAATAACTACTTTATATATATATATATATATAACCGTAAAATTTTCCCGTGCTTTAAATGTATGTATATATAAATGTTACACCGGGGTGGGGGGGGGGGGGGGGGAGTTGTGCTTACATCCTTTAATGCTTAACCTAATATTCACAATTCAATTTTTCTTCCCATCGAGAAGAATTTCATCATTTGAGAGTCTTTAAGTTCTTACATAATTGTAGGATCTGAATCCGAATTGTGAGTCACGACATGCTCCCACCAGCGAGAATTTGTCAATGAATAAATGACTGCGCCATTTTCCCATTCATCATGGCTGGTCCCATTTCAATTAATATGTTTTTTTTTTCATTAAAATTCTTTTCATTGTATTCGGCTATCAGAAAAAAATTGAGCTATAAATAATTGAGGTACGATATCCCACAACTTCAAATAGAGTTGAAGTAGAATATGTTAATTAGCATGCACCATTATTATAATGCAATTAATGAAGGAGAATGATTGCACTACACCATTGCGTCGTCTGGTGCAACGTTTCCATCACCACTCTGAATCTCAATTTTTATGTGTTTTTAAATGTTGATTCCTGAAGTTTTTTTATAACTGTTCCGAGCTAATAAAAATTTACGACATATTATATACACACCACTATAAAAGTTACAATATTAACAACAAAAAGATCAAGTAAACATTTTTAAAAACATTTGTTACAACGACGACAAAATAGCTATGAATTATATAACGTTAGTAAAAAAAATGATTATTATTATTTAATTAATATTATCACCGTTAAGCTCGTGATTATTATTATTCGGAACCGGCTAAGTTACGTCCCACCACTGTATATTATTGATGAGACCAGAGCCTTATTATTATCATTCTTTTTATTTGTAAAGGCTGTGGAATAGAAATTTTGACGTTATATGTTCCTGACATGCGAACGGTAAGGGACACTGTACGACACCGAAAATTATAGCAGTGGATCCGACCGTAGACAATCCAATTGATGGAATTCTGCTGCAAATCTTTAATGGTCCCAGCGATCCATTGCCTACGGACTGGCTCAGTGAAATCGACAAATGAAAAGGTGCATACAAATTAGGGGGAAAAAAGGTGTATCTTTTGTTGGGAGACACTTGCCTGTGTTTAAGGTACACAAAAGTTTCCGTGTCCTCTCATTTTTGTACAGCATGCATGCTTTTGCTGCAACTGATGAGTAACTAGGGTTAGGATCTTGACAGCTATGAAGGAATGAGTCTGCTGCATCAAGAAATTACGAGACACGAATAAATTACCTAACAATTTAACTTCATAATAAAGCTAGATATAAATAAAGATCATCGAATGGCTTCGTTTTGGAACCTGTAATCACGTGCGTCGTGTATGCTTGTAGTTGAATTTTAGAAGACATCGCAAGTTTTGCCCGACTCCTTCACCAGCACTTTACACGTGGAATTTAATAATTCAATTGCAGCTCATCCCACGCATATTAACTTGGAAGTAACATAGGCTTGCCCCCATTTGTCATTTGATAAGTTCTTTAACAAGGACGGGTCTCATACGATTCGAAGTTTTAAAGTACGGACAAGTTAAAAAAAAAATGCATAAACCGTATGGTTTATGAGTTTTAAAATTTTAAATCTCTTAAACTTTACGGCTTTAAAAATTTCTCAAAGTTTTTCGTATTTTAAAATCTCAAATAAATCTTAACAAATAAAAAAAAAATAGTCTCCATTGTATTGAATTTTATAACTTTTTGTATTTTGCTGACATCTCACTGAAGAATGACTAATTTATTATTATTTATCATTTTGTACTGAGAACATTCTCATTTGGATGTCACTAATTAAAAAAAAATATATATATATACAGATATAATGTCTAATGAATTGAAATCTTTGTTAGTTTGTATTTTAGTGATATCTTGACTTTATATATAAAGAGAGAAACGACAGACACACACATGTGTGATACTCAACGAATACATAGGAGAGAGGTTTTATTGTATATATAAGAATATTATTGGCTTCTGGCTGTAGGATTGTATTATGATGGTATGTATTTAACTGGTAAATGTTTTGCAAGGACCATGCATGTATGCAGTTTGCGATTAAATCAATTATGCTACGGCCTCGGGACCTGCTTCTGCACAACTTAAAGGGCTCGTGCACAAGTGTGTAACACGTGAGAAACTACTTAAGCTTAAGGTTGGGTTTTTATCAAAGAAGAGGATGCATGCCGTGTTAAATGCGCGGGCACAACTCTTCTTCTCGTCTCGGCGGTGGCTGGCCCTTTCCTCAAGTATATGCATCAAATGTCGATATATTTCAACAATAATAATAAAGGCCGGCAATGCAAAAACAGCGTACACTTATACGAAGTGCAGAAAGCCGATTCAACTGACAATGAAGTCAAACTGTCATACTACGTAAACCAATTTCGCGGACCAATGAAAAATTCACTAGTACCCTACTACCCTTTGATTTTAATTAGTTTTTATTTTATTTACGTCCATAATTTAATATTGAATTAGACTTTTCTCTTGATCTAAGCTCTTATGATATTTTAAAAATTGTTGTCACTTGTCTTTTAGTGTCAGAATATGATTAGAATTTAACTATTTTTATTTATTTATTAACCACTAATTATATAAATAAAATTAAAATTATTTGTCACTTGTCTTTTAGTGCTAGTTATTTTTATTTATTAACCACTAATAATATAAATGAAATTTGCTCACCAAAATATCAGATTATGAGAGGATCTTGATCCTTCAATCCTCCCCCCCCCCCCTCAATTAGAGTTAGAGACTTAATTTATATAATGATTAAACTATTAATATGTATTGAATAATAAAATGAAAACTTTAGAATGTTAAAATGTTATCACTAATTTAACTTATTATTAAAAAATGTTATTATTTGGTCTAGTTGAAAGAAAAGTATGTCAATGTATTATAAGATAATTGCGACTATTAGAAAGTTATAAAATGGCTTATTGTAGTAAGTAACAACATTTTCATAATTTCATGGTTTTATTCCTATATGCTTTTTGCAGTTAAGCCTCTCTATACTTACAATGTTAGGACCAAATTAATTTATTACTATGATTAAGTTATAACTTAATAGAGGTGTAATGACAAAAAATATTATTTTGACTTCGTCAACCTTAGTGCAACTAATATAGATGTAAAGTATATAGTAAATTCATTAATGGATAAGTTAGAAATATTTTGCCTTTAACAAGAATATGGTAACAACTCTAAAAAATAAAGCGTTATGCCAACAATTTTAGAAAAAAGGTAAAAATTTGTTCAATTCTTATACTTGTATTTTTAAAATACCTTATTTAGTCCCTATAGTTAAATTATTGACACTCCCTTCATTACTTTTTGTTGCTTTTGCCTTGCTTTTGCAATATTATCGTTTTACAATAATGTTTCATTTTTTTATATTAATAAATAGAATAATTAAATTACTAAATTTAACCCTAAAAATAAAATAGAAACAAAAAGAATATGTATTAATTTTTGTGGAATGCTCTGCTGAAGAGTTGCTTTATTAATTTTTTTATTAATGACCAAAAGGTTGATAATTTAATTTTTGTTTACAAAATTAATTTTTTTAAACATATGTGAGCTTTCAGAAAAATTAATATATACCCTTTTCATTTTTTTTATAAGGGTAATTATCCACGGACCACCTGTTTTTTTAAACATTTTAAAAAATACACAAATCTTTATTTGTTTTTTTTTCTATACTCCACTTGAAGTTACAAAGTATTACAGTTGTCCACTGTCCTTTACAGACTATTATAACGTTACTGAAATCACAAGGGTAAAATTATCATTTTACTGAAAAAATACAAAACGTCATTGTTATGCGCAACCTGGTTTGGGATGGGATTCGGATCAAATTCAAAAACCCGATCAAACTGCACAATTAAAAAATTAAAAATTACAATCAGAGTATAAATATAAACAAAATCCATTCTTTCATCGTCCCCAAGCCTCTCATATCCCGAAGATCTCTCAATTACCAAGCAGCAGGCTCTTCTCTCTCAACTCTCAAGGCGATCAACTCACCGCCGACATTGATCGGTCGTCACGCCAAGCCTTCAGCCTCCCCAGTAGGCATCGCATTGCCAATTCTCCGCCACACCAACAGCCACGCAATTTCTCGTTGCTCAGTGCATGCTCCACTGCGCCACACAACCAAAGTCTTGTCACCATCGCCAGCCATCGGCGTTCTCCAACTATAATAAGCCAACATTTTTTCATGATTTTGTTATGTGTACTTGCGCTGGATGAAGCTCTGATCACTTGAATCCCTTGCCCCAAAGACGGATTGATTACTTTTGTGTTGGCATAGCCGTAGAGGTGCATGAGGGGAGGCGATGGGCATAGCTTGCGATGACCTTACAGCCTTTGATTTTGAGATTTTAAGTTCTGATAGCATTGTAATTTGTCACTCTGAAAGAAGTCTGTAAATCTGAATTTGATATTTGGCTTCATATTCAAATTGATTTGTGGAGAACTGAAGAGTTTCGGTTATTGGCAAATTTTTCTTCTATAAAATTTAGCTGGAAACAAAGATTTAGCTGCCCAAAGAAATTCCCTTTATTTTTATGATTTCAATTTGGTTTTTTTTAAAAATTTAAGTTATATATTTTTTATTTTATTTATGAAAATAAATCAGTTTATTTTGTAGTCTTTAGTCTTTTCTTTGTCATTTAGTTAGGGGAATAATCATTTTATATTTTGGGATAAAATTAAAATTAAGACGGTAGTGGACAACTGTAATTTTTTGTAACTTCAGGTAGAAATCAACATACAAAAAAAAGATTTGTGTATTTTTAAAGATCGTGATGATTACAATCATAACCGAATTTCCTATGTTAATTTACAATAGAGTAAATGATTACTTTAAGGATGAGAAGTTGAGTTGCAAATTCATGGAGCTCATTGACAACTTGAAGATATGGGAACTGAGTTTGTCAACAATGATTTGTTGTTAGTTTTGGCAACAATAAAAAACAATAATATTTTAGATTTAAAAAGTCATCAAATCATCGCCCTAATATCCCCAAATGCAAATCGTGTTAGCTTTGCCAGCCCATCTATCACCATCACCATCAACACCATCGCCATCGGCAAGCCCCACTCCTACTTAACTCCATCGACTCCCACAATTCATGCATTTTAATATATGGTTACATCATGATTTATTTCACAAGTTAACGCATTTAATTGCTTGCTATTTGATGGAAAAGCTAAACCTAGCTAGTTCTTATCTTTCAATGGATATATTCAGCATGTTTCTTACGAGTACTTGACATCACCACATGTTACATGCATGTGGGTGGCTGATTAGTTACCCAAAAAAAAGTATGATAATAAAATGCTCGAAAACATCCCAATATTCCAATTTTGGAGCATTAACGCGAAAAATGAATTTGAATTTTTCTATATTCTTGAGAGGCAGCAAAGAAAATTCACCTTAATTTCAGGCCGTCAGAAAATGATCTTATTTCATAGGTTAAGATGAAGTCAGAGATAATATTATTCCATTGAATTTCAAAGGCAAAGTTCCATAATCAAATTTTTTTCATTTTTAAGGTCAGAATAAAGTGGCGCGCGACCATGTGCTTCAAGCTTTTAATGCTGAAATATAAAGTTGCAAAGCATAGAAGGTGACGTGTTCTAGAATAGCAGGAACAAAGAGGAAAATAGAATAGCATGTGGAAGTGATGTGCTAATGTATTGGGAGACTTATTAGTGCTTAGCCTGGCCTATTATGTACTTTTAGTGGCATTTTTTTTTAAATTTTTTTGGAAAGTTATCAATTAATGTATTTGAATGGAGTTGACTAACACATTTTATGGGGAACTCGTATAGTTTACTCCTTTCACTTGTATTATAATTAAGCTTTTAAAAAATTAAATAAAACAATCAATTAAAAAAATTACGGGTTTTCCACTAAATAATTATTATTAAAAAAGAAAAATGGAAGGCGTTGCTAAAGAGGAAACGGCGGCCCAACGGATCCTTCCGATTTCTCCTATGTGAATTCTTAAATGAGAAGCATATGTAAAGAGACCTGGCCCACGTGATGCTTATCAGCTCCATTTCCTATTGTATTATCACTCACACCAAAGTTGCATATCCTTGTCCCTCGGAACGTTTAGATGGGCAGACTCTGTTTTGATCGCACGATTGGGTGGATAATAATATAAACGTTGATGATCATAGTGGTGATTGACATGCTTTGGCTCTTTCTGTCTCCTAAATTTAACCGTATCCAACGGTCTGTTGCTTGTAGTGCGGTCCCGGATCACCGTGTCACGTTTCCAGGGCTATTTTCCACTTTTAATCATGGCGTTGATTGTTGAAGACTTTGTTTAAAGGTGATAAACAGCAATTTACTTGGAATGCCGCATCATTTCTTATTTCCCCGCGAGAATTGCTATAATGACATATAAATCCCATTACTTTTATTTTTATTACGACAGCAACAGCTACCATACAAAGCTCACAAAATTTCCTCTCTTTTTTTTTTTTTTTCAATTTTCCCTCTTAATGCTTTTCACAGTTAGCGTTTCACCCCTTCACAAATCCCAAGAGCTACCAATCCCCACTCTCTGCAAGTGCGCGTACGATGCCGTAATCCCCCACAACTTTTATTTCGTTTTAATTTTTGTACCCTTTTTCACTCTAAAGCTCAATTTGCGCGGGATTGAAGCGTCTCGATTCGCCCACCCCGCGGCCAAGAAAAAGAAATAACCCAAAAACACGAACACACATTTTTTGTTTTTTGGAAAAAAAAAAGCCCCATTTGTTATTTCATATGCTTGTAAATTGAAAAAAAAAAAAAACTAAATTTGGCCAGAATTTCAAGTTTGATTTCTTCGAATTGGATGATTATAATTATTTTCCGAAATCTTACAAAATTTAAATGAAAATTGCATTAATTCAAAAATAGTCCTTAAGACACTTAGAAGTATGTACTCAACAATGATGTGATTAACCTTATCGTAATTTACTTGCACGATTGGAAAGTGAAATCGCGCTTGGGTTGGGTTGGGTTGGGTTGGGGATTTGAATAGGAGTAGCATGCCAGTTATACATGGACAAAGATAAGAAGCAGAAGAGGACAAAAGAAGATGAAAAAGGTAAATACTAAATAGGTAAAGAAATAAAATCAAGCTAAGAAATTGCTGTCCAGGACATAACTGTCATTTTCCCATCTACATTTTAAGGTTCACATCTTCCTACCCCCAACTGAAAACGACTGCAATCAGGCAACCTGTGGTCTACCTGTGCGAGTATATTTATATATTTCCTGTTTATATATTTTATAATTTTATTTACATATATAAAAAAAAGTTATGGGATTTATACACCGACTCCCAAAAAAAAAAAAAAATTACTCTCTTTCTTTATACACATATTTATGTTTCTATATATGTCAAATGACTCTCTTGTAGCTGTCTCTCTTATTGGGTTTCTCTTCATCTTTCATTTCATTTTGTCTCTCAGTTTTATAAAAAATTCAAGGTTATTGACAATGGTGGATCTTCAAACAGTATGTTGCATGTGCGGCGACGTCGGTTTTCCAGACAAGCTCTTTCGCTGCAACAAATGCCGCAACCGCATACAACATTCGTATGAATTTCACCATCATCATCATCATCATCGATCATTTATTGCCATGAATCAACCATTATACACACACACACACACACACACACACACACACACACACACAAACACACACATACACACAGAGTTTATTACCATATTTAGTTTCATCATGATCACCATCATCACATGTAGTTATAATATGTACATACCCATATCGGCCAACCAACCACCACCATCACCATCTTCACCTTTCTTATGCTATAAGCATATGATAGATAGTTCACGAAACATTAGAACCCATGTACCTTTTTTCTTTTTTCTTTTCTGGTTTAAAATCATGATTTGATTGTCGTCAAACGTTTCTTGATTGTACAGTTATTGTAGTAACTACTACAGCGAATTTGCGGAGCCAATTGAGATGTGCGATTGGTGCCAGAGTGAAGAAAGAAGCTCAAGACTTGGAAGCTCAGCAAAGAAATCTTCATCGGGATATGGAACCGGGATCACAAACCGATCCGAGTATTCAGGCGACAAAATCAAGCAACAAGATCGTGAAGAGAGCAGCGGCAGCGCCGAGAAAGGAAAGAATCCGAGCGGCACGCCTTCTCCACGGCCCACTACGCGCAGGTACAAGCTTCTCAAGGATGTGATGTGTTAAGAGTGACCAAAAAGAAAAAGGGAAATCAACTTCGTATCAAAATCTTTTAATTGTCTTTATAGTAGTAAGTGTTTAATAGTTAAGTTTGTTTTTTGAGATATGGTTCTTATGCCCTTTGTCTTGTGCTTTGGTTTTCAGCAAGTACGTTTTCAATAAAATAATGTAACTTTGTGCCTAGCTAATTTTGAATCCCTTTTCTTATTATAATTTTTTTAGGGCGTTGTGTGCATGAGAGTGCAAATTAAATAATTTATTTATTCATTCAAAGGGTTTTATTATTGATATGTTTTGAGGAAGTGTTCTTAGTCCATAATCAGAAATTAGAAAAATACTAATTGGGAAAGAAGGAACGAGTTCGTGAGTAGGGTTTGTCTGATCGATCAGTCAACACAACAAGGTCCGTGGGATAAGTTGCACTAATTTGTTTGCTTTGTTGAGTCTCTTAAGGGGAATTGAATGCACTTGGATGGCTTTAGTTTGGCCGAAGAATTCATAGTACCTAAAGCTGCTTGCTTTTGCAGATTCATTGAAGGCCTTAAATATAGCTAGGCCCTCTATTATTGCTTTGAGGACGAAAAAAAAAAGCAAAATTTGTGTGGACATATGCTAAAATTTACCTTTATAAATTCCAATAGTACTCTATAGAGAGTGTTTTACTACTACTGGTTCTTAATTTGAAGCAAAATCTAGAATCACAGAATGAGATAAAAAGAAAAAGTTTCAAAGAGAAATTAACTGGTGGTTTCAAGGGGCAGTCACTTAAGTGATGAGCTAGCATTGTAGCGGTTTATATTTCTTCTAGAAGTCTAGCAGGGCTAGCTAGCACTTTGTTGACCCGTAGTTGTGTGAAATATCTTCAAAGTACACAAACTTATAAGATCCCATTCACTGTATCTGTTTTGGCTATTTATGAGAAACCAACAAAAACCTTTTCTTATTGCTCTTTGAAGTGACAACGAAGACATCGCCTCAATCTAATAACTTAATTTTTTTTTCATGTTTTAATTTGTTAATAATTTCACTGTGTAACTTCTAGTACAATTTTTCTTATCTTCGTCGTCCTCTTCTTCTTCTTCTACTACTACTACTTTCTCCTTCACCATAAGCTTTGTTTCTGACCAAACCTCCATGTGAACCTAATTTGAAGATCAAGGAAACTCACTATAAATAACTCATAATGATTGCCCAATACCCATTTTCGTATGCCCACAGTCACATGGTTGCTGCTTTACCTCCCACACTCTTCCTCTTTCCCTTAACCATTTTTGAAGCAACTTGTTAATGTATGTTGGATCTGACACTGATTAACATGCAATGATTCTATCGCTCATCACGTATTTATATATTCTATCACTCATCAAAACTTGGTGGATTCGAAAGAAAGTACAAGCAAATCCAATACTAAGTTTTATAATTCACAATTAAGTGGATCATTTATAACATTTAGTCTAGTGAAATCCAATGTGCTAAACTTGTAGTGTTATTGGATATTAGATGATATTGTTTTGAAATACTTTGATAAATAGAATCGGATTAAATATATACTAATTTCTTTGGGTATATACATTAATAACCCTAACATAAATCCAGGGATTTAGTAGAGTCATTTTTGCTTCATGGACTCTTTTATCAGCTTCTTGTTACCTATGGCTCGAGGAACAACAGTGTAGCATGCAACTATTATACGTTGATGTTAATATTTCCAGAGACTTCAATATTCTTCTGCGGCAGTAATGCATTGCAGTTATATTATATAGGTCTTTCAATGCTCAGAAGGATAATTAGGCATTGTTTATAAGTGTTTTAAGGAGCTGGGATTTGCATACATTTTATATAATGTAATTATCACCATTAATAAAAGAATGTATTTAAGAATAGAATTAGAAAGACTTGATTATTGGAACATTAATTCCACATTATCACTTTCAGCTTCTTTAATTTAGTATTTTTTAAATCACTTTTTTTTGGCCTAAATTAATATTTAAGTCTCAAACTGAGGGATTAGGATCCTCTCCTAGTATTAGTCTTTCGAATTTAATAGAAAAAGTTGGTTTAATTGTAAATAAAGTAAATAAAGCTGGTTTAATTGTCAACGTCAAAATTTAAAATTCAATCTTAACCACTTATTTAATTAAGAGAGAGTAAGAGAGAAAAAATACTGAGAGAAAAAATTTATCTTAAATAGGGATGGTCAACTAATAAAAGCTACTTGAGAATTACTTGATGAAATCATTGGCAGCGATTATCACTTTCTTTTTGGAAATTAACTCTTCCAATGAAGCATCGAATTGGTTATTTGCTCTTGCATTAGCTAGCGTTATGTCATTTATTCTATTCAGAACCAAAGTATGCAAGTTATCGTTATTACTCGAAGTTGCTAAAACTTTCTAGGAACGAACAACATAGTTAGCCCGTCGGGTTTTAGTTTCATAGTATGTGGGGCAGTGTCTCATTGGCGATTGTTTTGCAGAAACAAGCTTGTGGTTCTCGTTCAGCTTGCAATTGTCGATCAATTTCGCTGAAAGAATTTTGTGGTCTTCAATTCTACTTTTTAAACTTACATCTGGAATGACACGTGGACCATCTACGCTTGCGACACGTGGACCATCTACGCTTGCAACACGTGGATGGCATTAACTTCAAAATGTCAACTCTTAGCAGGCGTAATCTTGTCGTGTGTAGTCAATGATGACAAAGATGATGGGGAAGATAATCACAATCCATTACCCATTTTAAAACACGCGGGACTTTTCCTCTTCTTACTTTTTTCTCTTTTTTTTTTTTTAATTGAAGATGACCACAAATCCATTATCATATTGCATTGATTAACGTTGGTCAATTTTTTCTTTGATTGCTTAGTTGTATCTTGTAAGATTCTGTAATCAATATAATGAGTTTTATCTTGTCGGAACATTCGCACATTTTAAAGTTGATGTAATTTAGGATTTCAAATTATTATCTATAATAATATAAAATATTAAATTAAAACGAAATAATGTAATTGATTTGAAATACCATCATCAAGCGAGCCGATGAATATTTATAAAAATACGTAGATCCGGCCTATTATATGGCCCTAAATATTTGTCGCCAGTTGATGTAAGGGATTTCTGTCACGTTTCTGATCCAAAGTACTATGATTTTTGAATTCGTATGTTAACTGCTAATTAACAGTATAATTAATAATTGGAGGTTGGTAAAGTTTTTTCAATATAAAACGTACAATATTCAAGGTCTCAAACTCGTGCGGTGAGTGTGAGAAAGCGACGGCGGGGAAGAGACATAGTGACATACACAGACTTACGGTGGTCCCTCGTGCCTCTCTCATTCACGCTCCCCAACAACTGAGTCTCGTTGAAAGCCTTTCGCCATGGTGTTTGCATTCATGGTGCCATGCCCTCTACATTCCTGAATAATAAATTTTGTGGCAATTTTGTTCTCAAACACGTACTAGCATAAAACTGACATTAGAAAGAAACATTACTCTCTTTTTTTTAAAAAAAAAAAAAAAATCAAAGTAGTTACTCTATAAATTAATAATATCGAAAAATAATAATTTTTTTGGTCCTAGCTTAAGATTAACATGTTAAATCAATAATTCAGTAAATTCGTAAAACAATAAATTATTAAAAAAATCATATTTTCTAATAAAACTCACTTACTACATAAATTAATAATAAACTAATTTAAATTTTTATCCAAGACTTTCAAAAATAACCTTGCTTCTTTATGAAATAATATTTTGTTATGTGGAAACAAATTTGACGCGGTATTGTCATTTACCCCAAAAAAAAGAGAAAATCATTTTATGTCACTATCGCTGTAAGTGTTTCTTTACATGTGACGAGTTCTACAATAAAAAAAGTCATCTTCAATATTTTCTTTGCTTTTAATTCATTCCCATGACACTTCATAGTTGAATGCAATTACCTCTTATTAGAATTTTCCATTTATATTAGAGTAAAATCTCCATAGATAGTCTTTATTGTAGAAATTTTTTTCTTTTAAAGTCTTTTTTATGGAGTTTATTTTTCTCTTTGTTAACTTGACAAAGATTCTCTTTATCGTACTCTTTAATGTAGCCGTATTTTTCATTTACTGTATATAGATAAGACAAGATCAAATTTAACCGAAAATAAGGCTTCAGTGTATTCCAAAAAAAAAAAGGGGCTTCAACTTCCATAAATCAATGTTCAGTTGGCACCAACCATTAAATTTGCATCAAGAATAAAATCCCAATAATATATTTATGGAAGAATAAGCAGGACAAGAGTACAATAAAACCATTCACTTATTCAAGAACTTTTACAAATTAGCTTCCTTTGAATTCCAACTATCGCTAAGACTAGTATCAAATCTTAAAGAAATTCTCGGAAAAAAGATAATAATGAAAAATAGTAATTAAAAATAATGAACGTAATTATGATATGAAAAGACTAGCTACCACCGTATGATCATGACCTATGATCTCTAAAAATAATCTAAGACAAACAATCAGCTCCATATGATTTTGGGCTGCATCATTATATATATTATGTATCCTATCCGAATCATCTAGTAATATTAATGCAAAAGCAAAATACCAAATAATGCAGTATCAATGTGGCCCACATAGACGATTTGATTCTCAAATCAACGGCCAGATTTGTTGAAATATCAGATTCTACTAAGGAACCAATTGTGAAATTAGGGTTTGATCCATAGAGAGCTTGTACTCCTTGTATGTCATCAAGAGCTAAATCAACTTTTTTATCTCGAGGTTTTAACGTAGGGTACATAACGGCTTCTTTAACCGGACTATGCGTTAACCCTAGCAAATGCCCAATCTCATGCACAGCTACTGATTCCAAATCAACCGCTACCGGTGATTTCTCGGACCCAAAATCAACGGCCCACGTCTCAGCTGCATCCAAATGAAACTTCCCACTCTCCGGTGAAAACGAGTGAGCCAATACCCCTAACACTCCATCAAATGGCTCTCCATCGCCGTGATCGCCGCTGTAAAACCCTATTCTTATATCAGCAAAATCGTAGTCATCAGTTTCGATGAAACTAACGGGAATAACAGATGCCCATTTACTGAAAGCGCGTTTAAACACGGCTTTAATGTCTGTTATGTGCAAGTAATTGATCATGTTCTCTTTTGAGAAGGCGTACGAGAGCGTCATGGGAACGTGACGTGTCCATCGAGGCTTACCAGGAAATAACACGTAATCTTTCTTTGCATGCAACGAACTGGCCTTGTAAGAATCAGACAGCATAAGCTTTGATCCATCCAATGTATTATCAGATACCTTGTGCCTTGTGGCTTCAGCGGGATCATACTTATCAGATTGCTTCAACTTGAATTTTGGTGTTGATCGGACGGCAATGCATTGCGGCGATTCATGGATGAATATGATGAAGATGAGAAGAAGGAGATGATTGGTAAATAAAAGCATGGTATTGACTGGTATCTAGTGCGAGAATTTGGATTGCATTTGGAGGGAAGCTTTATTATAAAGGAAGTGCTAGATTCGTAAATTTAATTTATGTAAATGGTTGCCAACAATTCCAAAAATAATTAGGCTAAGATTAATGATGCTTAAACTGATCACTGATGGGAAGTTTGTATAATCTCTTAATCCTTATCATGATATTTTCTATTTGGTAACGCAGAAGCTTTGAAAAGGAGTATTGGTCTTTGCTAAATTACATAATTTGTAACTTATAGCAAATCCAAGTTTAATCACCCATGATCTCACAATTATTTCACATGTTTTCATTTTCTTATGTTGGGTGACTACATTTGGATTACAGGAGCTGCCCACTTATTGACGGTTAAAGATTAACATTTAATCGATAATTAATTAGGGATACATTTGTATATACCTATTTCCTTAAATTGTTGCCACATATACATATTTCACTACACACACACATAAACGTGTCGATAAGCAAAGCAATCAATTGTAGCATTTTTTTCAGCACGCCTTTTATAATTTTTGCATATCATATTTCAAAGTACAAATTTATTTAAAGTAATTTCCCTTGATCGTAGGCCTAATGGGCTAGTGGCATCGGTAGCCCACTTCATTATAAGGATATGATATATTATTAATACATAAAACAATGATTTGTTAATAAAAGCAACAGTGAATGGTCGAACCAACTAATGGAGACGAATAAAGATGTATTATGGTCAATTGCCTATTTTGGACATTCAAGGGGCTGCAGGTGAAGTGGGGACTTTTATTAGGTCTAACAAATTTCTAGTTTTATTTCATTTTCTCTTGAAGAAGAGGAAAGGCAAACTGCATGAAGCAACCGGGTAGTTAGAATTTATCATTGCTGCTGGTCGTTACCACTCTCTGTCAATTGTATCATATTTTTGACGTGTGGGCGACTCAATGTGTCAACTGACATGCAAAAAGTCAAGAAAAATAGTGTTTGTTCACTTCGCTTTGAAGTACTTGGAGTGTAAAAGACTCAATGTTCCAACTCCCAGGTCTAAGAAAAAGCCTCAAATGTAGCTGCCATCTTAGGCCACAACACTGTAGTTTCCTGCTCATTTTTTCTTCTTTTTTTTTTTTTATCGCAAATTACTCAAAAATTATCTATATCCTTTAATTGCATATTACTTCATTTTCTCTCAGAGAAAGCGCAAGGACACCAAATTTTCTAACAGAATCTTTCACTTTCCTCTTATCCAAACAAAAGCATTAGTTTCTTGGGTATGCAACAGCTATTCGCTACCTAAACAGTCGAATGGTGCATCTTCCAAGTACCACCCTCTACAAACTTTTGGTGCGGAAGCGAGATGCCTAAACTTGTCTTGGTTTATACGTATAAAGATCCAAGACGAATTAATTATGAAAAAAGAATACTCTTTGTTTATAAATATATATATATATAACTTATTTTCATTACAAATACACATATGTTGAGTGTTAGAAAATGCATATTTATAAAGGAGAAAACCGTCATTTTACATTTCAAGTCTTACTAACAACCCTTACTTTTATGTATTTAATCTTCTTGTGATTTAATTACATGTGTTTTATTTTAATTAAGTATTTTATGTATTTTAGGGGCATTATAGTCATTTCACAATAAAGGAGAAATCAGACGGCAAAACGGACATCACTTTTGAACCCAGGACGGTCAAAAATCTTAGGAGGAGCATAAAAGGAAAAATGACACTATTCACATGTACGGTACTATTCACGTGTACGGTACTGTATACCTTACTGTTCACGACACTGTTCACATAGACGGATGATGACGTGGCATTGACCGATGATGTGGCATTGACTGATGAGGTGTCACGATCCTGTTGGACTAAAATTCTTATGTACTGTTGATAGTGACGTGGCAGCATATCAGTGGACGAAAAATCTCGCGTACAGTGCATGCATCACACAGGATTATTTTCAACCAAACCGCGTTACTGTTCATCCGGGTCAAACCGCGTTACTATTTAAAGTCGGGTCAAACCGTGTTACTGTTCATCCGCGTGGTCAAACCGTGGACTGTTGACTGATGACGTGGCGCAATCCTAAGCGTCCAAACTGTTTTTAATCCGATGGCCATGATTTATTCCATGTATCTATAAAAAGGGGGCCTCTCCCCCCTAATTTGATATCTCTGAATCCATTTTTGGGATCCATTTTCTGTAATTCCCTCTCCATCTTGTATTTTCTTCGTATTTTAATAAATTCCCATTTTGCCCCTAGTTCAACTATGAGTGGCTAATTTTCTTTCAAGCTTGGGTTGAAGGTGAAGTCTCAACATGTGTCATAGGCTTAATTTGGTAAATTTATTTTCTCTTCCCCTCTAGTTTTTGTGGATGTTTTGACTTCTCGTCGACAAATAATACTAATCTTGTCTAGTACCGCCTTGGTTTCACCGGCCCTCTAGTATAAGGTTATTATTATTTGGCACGATAAGCCCTTAGCACCATATTGATTAGAGCGTGGTTCATGAGGTGTGGATTCCCCCCTCATGATTTAATTGGCATTAATACGGACTATTTAGCCCATGATGCATGTTGATACGGATTCGAATACCCAAGTACGTCAATTTAATAGATTTTCTCTTCAATTTATTCTCTCCATTGCAATTCCAATTTTAGAATTTATTCTCACCATTTTAATTTAAGTCTTAACATATTCCAAATCATTTCCACCATAAATCCAACCACTCATTTACAAAATTAATTCTATATATAATTAAAATCCACCTCCTCGTGGGATCGACACTCGTCACCATTAGTCTATACTACAATAGATTCGTGCGCTTGCGAGTACATTAAAATTTGCACAACAAATTTTTGGCGCCGTTGCCGGGGAGGTAAGTAATTTTAATTCATAGAATTAATTTTTGTGAATAATTCCATTTAAATTGTTTTCTTGTATTTGTTTTTTATTAAAAAAAAGAGTGAATCTACATTTAAAGGTTAGTATTTCTTTTATTTTTTTCTCTTCTTTAAAATTCTGTAATTTAATTTTCAATTTATTTTTCTTTGTAATTTTTTTTTGTTTATTTTATTAATTTAATTTTTAGTTAATTTATTTCACGTATTTGTTTTTGTGTATTTTTATAGAAAGGTTTTAATAGCGCAATAAGGTTAGTATCGTAATTTCTCCCTCTTCTTTATTTTTATTTGTTTTGTTCCCATCTTTATTTTCATTTTATTTGTTTTGCATGCATGGTCGTAGGTCATTATTACCTAATCTTGAACCTATAGACCTTGAATTAGAAAAAACACTTCGCACACACAAACAAATTAAAAATAAAATGGATTTACAAGCACCACAGGAGAGGCCATTTAAGGACTATTTTAGTCCCTTAGCTAATTTGAGCACATCATGCATAAGATACCCAAATGTAGCTGCTAGGAGTTTTGAACTAAAACCTAGTGTGCTAAATTGTCTCCCCACATTCTATGGCTTAGAAAATGAGGACCCATACAATCATCTGAACGATTTTCATGCTATTTGTCAAACTTTTAAATACGAGAATTTTTCAGACGATGATGTCAAACTTAGACTATTCCCATTTTCTTTAAAGGATAGAGCTCGTTCATGGTTAAATACTTTACCTGCCAATAGCATTTCATTATGGGAACAAATGGTTACAAAATTTTTAAATAAATATTTCCCAATGCATAAAACCAATGCTATTCGCAGGGAAATCTCGGAGTTTACCCAGAGAGAGGACGAGCAGTTTTTTGAAACATGGGAGCAATTCAATGGGCTACTCTTGAAGTGTCCACATCATGGGTATGAGAAATGGCACCAATGCCAATACTTTTTGGAGGGATTATTGCCGAATGTGCAAGAATGGCTAATGGCAACAAGTGGAGGAGAGCTAATGTCAAAAAGTGCATCAGAGATTTGGGAATTCTTCCAGCGACAAGCGGATAATTCCCAACAACGGAGTCGATCACTCAGGAATACTAGAAGAATTAAGGGAGTAAATGAGGTTCACATTGGCGAATCAAGTTCAGAAATTAAAGAAGTTAAAGCGATAATTGAAGGTCTCTCTCGACAAATAGCATCATTATCGACTGCTAAATCAACAGAGCCACATGACCATGACTCATACTCAGATCAAGCCAATGCCATAGGTGTAATGAGAAAACCATCGAATTACAACCCATACTCCAACACATATAACCCTGGATGGAGAGACCACCCCAATTTTTCATGGTCTCAAGGATTCCAACAGAATGGACCAGCAGCTCCAGCTCCACCAATGCAACAAATTTCTCAAAATCCTCAAGCCTCTCAGCCCCCATTTAAACCATACAATCAGAACCAGAACTACTCTCAACCCAGACCATGGGAGGATTCATTCCAAAATCTCAAGAATCTTACTCACTCTACGATTGAGCAACAAAACCGCACCATTGATGGACTACGAAATGAGTTGAGAGCAGGCTTCAACTCACAAGCTCAATCAGTTTCAAGCCTCACGAAGATGATGGGACAACTTGCTTCTTCAGTTCAGACCTTGGCAATGACCGTTGAGAAAGGTAAGTTTCCAAGTCAACCAGTGCCTAACCCTAAAGGAGTGCATGAAGCAAGTACCAGTTCACCACAGCAGCATGGAGAGGTCAAAGCAGTAATGACCTTACGAAAAGGAAAGGAAGTCGACAACAAAGTGGAGATGCCGGTGACAAAAGAAAATCAAATTGTACCTGTGAATGTTGAGGACTCACCACCGGAGGAAAAAGAAGAAACCAACCCACGAGAATATGTTCCTAAAGCTCCATTTCCTCAGAGGTTAGTGAAAGGCAAGAAGGGAAAATCCACAGGTGAGATTCTTGAAATCTTCAAACAGGTAAGTGTTAACATCCCTTTGCTTGATGCTATTAAACAAGTTCCATCTTATGCTAAGTTTCTTAAAGACCTTTGTACTAAAAAGAGAAATATGCATGTTCAAAAGAAGGCATTTTTAACAGAAAACGTTAGTTCTATACTCCAACATAAAATTCCTTTAAAATGCAAAGACCCAGGCTCCCCCACTATCTCATGTAGTATAGGGAACCACACAATTGAGAATGCTTTGCTGGATTTAGGAGCTAGTGTAAATCTGTTGCCTTACTCTGTATTTGTGAAACTTGGACTGAGAGAATTACACCCAACTCCAGTGGTGTTACAACTTGCAGATCGGTCCACAAAAATACCTCGTGGTATTGTGGAGGACGTGCTTATCCAGGTAGACAAGTTTTATTTTCCTGTTGATTTCATTGTAATTGACACTCAACCAATACAGGATTCAAGGAAGCACATCCCCATTATTCTAGGCCGACCTTTCTTGGCAACTGCGGATGCTCACATTCAATGCAGGACCGGAAATATGCAGTTGTCCTTCGGCAACATGACTATGGAGCTGAACATCTTCAACATTGCCAAACAACCTCACAGTGCAGATGATGGAATTGTTGATGTGGATTTAATTGAAGCATTAGTTGATGATACTTTTGTTTCAAACCTTAGTGATCATTTACAAACATGTTTAACTCACTTTGGTTTGGATTTTGATATTGACAGATCGGTCGATGAGGTCAATGCCCTGCTTGACTCAGCACCATCTATGGACACTAATAAATGGAAGTCAAGAGTTGAGCAATTAGCACCATCAGAGAAGCAACTCATTCCATCATCAGAATCACCACCGAAACTCGAGCTCAAACCATTGCCCAACACTTTGGAATATGCATTTTTGGGAGAAGAAAGTACTCTACCGGTAATCATCTCAGCATCCCTCAATGACGAACAAAAAGGTAAGTTGTTGGATGTTTTGAAAGAGCACAAAGGGGCATTAGGATGGACCATAGCAGACATAAAAGGTATAAACCCGGTAGACTGCATGCATTACATTCACCTTGATGAAAATGCTAAATCTACTAGGGAAATGCAACGTCTGTTAAATCCTAATATGAAAGAAGTTGTTAGAACAGAAGTCCTTAAGCTATTAGATGCTGGTATCATTTACCCTATTTCTAATAGTTCATGGGTTAGTCCTGTACAAGTTGTCCCCAAAAAGTCAGGAGTCACAGTAGTTACCAATGCTGATAATGAATTGATACCCACTAGAGTAACTACAGGATGGCGTGTATGCAATGATTATAGAAAGTTAAATTCTGTCACACGTAAAGACCATTTTCCTTTACCATTTATCGATCAAATGCTTGATAGATTAGCAGGCCATGAATTTTATTGCTTTCTAGATGGCTACTCAGGATATAATCAGATTCCCATAGCACCAAAAGATCAAGAGAAAACTACTTTCACTTGCCCTTTTGGCACATTTGCATATAGGAGAATGCCATTTGGATTATGTAATGCACCTGCTACATTTCAACGATGCATGTTAAGCATTTTTTCTGATATGGTTGAACAATTCCTTGAAGTCTTTATGGATGACTTTTCTGTCTTTGGTGATTCGTTTGATCAATGTTTACATCATCTAACACTAGTTCTGCAGAGATGTATCGAGAAGAACTTGGTCTTAAATTGGGAGAAATGCCATTTTATGGTAAAACAAGGTATTGTTCTCGGTCACATCATTTCGAGCAAAGGTATTGAGGTTGACAAAGCCAAGGTGGATCTCATTTCTAATCTTCCTCCACCTAAAACAGCCAGAGAAGTAAGATCTTTCCTTGGGCATGCTGGTTTCTATAGATGTTTCATTAAAGATTTTAGCAAAGTTTCTAGACCCTTATGCAATTTACTTGCTAAAGATGTACCTTTTATCTTTAATGATTCATGTCTTATGGCGTTTGAAAAATTAAAACAGTTGTTGACATCATCACCCATCATTCAGGCCCCAAACTGGAGCTTACCATTTGAGCTAATGTGTGATGCATCTGATTATGCAGTAGGAGCAGTATTAGGACAAAGAGTTGATCGAATTCCCCATGTTATTTATTATGCTAGTATGACATTAAATGATGCACAGTTGAACTATTCAACTACTGAAAAAGAAATGCTAGCAGTAGTATTTGCATTAGAGAAATTTCGATCTTATCTCATTGGTTGTAAAATAATCGTGTTCACAGATCATGCTGCTCTTAAATATCTTCTCACAAAGAAAGATGCAAAAGCCAGACTAATTCGTTGGGTGTTACTTTTGCAGGAGTTTGACTTGGAATTCAAAGATAAGAAAGGGACAGAAAATGTTGTGGCGGACCACCTCTCTCGTCTGCATTTTGACACAATTACAGAGCCATTACAATTGAATGAGTCATTTCCAGATGAACAATTAATGAATGTGGAAGTATTACCTTGGTATGCTGATATAGTTAATTATCTTGTTACAGGTAAACTTCCAGAGCATTGGACCAAGCAAGACAAGGCTAAATTCTTTGCAGAGATAAAGAATTTCTTTTGGGATGACCCGTATTTGTTCAAGTATTGTGCAGACCAAATTGTTAGACGATGTGTCCCAGAAAGTGAAATTCAGAATATCCTTTCATTCTACCATGAACAAGCTTGTGGAGGCCATTTCAGTGCTAAGAAAACAGCGACTAAAGTTTTACAATGTGGTTTCTATTGGCCATCTATATTTCGAGATGCTTACACTTTCTGTTCTTCATGTGATAGGTGTCAACGAATGGGAAGCATTACGCGAAGGAATATGATGTCACTAAATCCAATTTTAGTGGTTGAGATTTTTGACGTATGGGGTATCGACTTCATGGGACCCTTTCCCCCTTCTTTTGGCCATCAATACATATTGGTTGCTGTTGACTACGTATCAAAATGGGTAGAAGCAATTCCATGTAGGACCAATGATCACAAGGTGGTGATAGGATTTTTGAAAAGCAACATTGTCTCGCGCTTTGGATTCCCTCGAGCAATAATCAGTGATGGTGGTGCCCACTTTTGTAACAAAGCATTCAAAGCTCTTTTGACAAAGTATTCAATCACACACAAAGTGGCGACCCCGTATCATCCGCAAACCAGTGGCCAAGTTGAGATCTCCAATCGAGAAATAAAGCACATATTAGAAAAAACGGTGAGGCCGGACAAAAAAGATTGGTCATTAAGACTTGATGATGCCTTATGGGCATATAGAACGGCTTTCAAGACCCCGATTGGGATGTCACCCTACAGGCTAGTGTATGGAAAAGCTTGCCACCTACCTGTGGAACTCGAGCATCGTGCATATTGGGCCATCAAGAAATTTAATTTTGACATGCAGCAAGCCAGCTCAGAAAGAAGATTACAGCTGGCAGAACTTGAAGAAATTCGCAATGATGCATACGAAAATGCCAAGATTTACAAGCAACGAATGAAAGTCTTCCATGATAAGCAAATTATGAGAAAATCGTTCACTCCAGGTCAGAAAGTGCTTTTGTTCAATTCTCGCTTGCACCTATTCCCAGGTAAGTTACGCTCTCATTGGTCTGGTCCCTTTATTGTTCATACTGTTTTTTCCATATGGGGCAATTGAAATTAAGGACCCAAAGAACGGTATCACGTTTAAAGTTAATGGTCAAAGATTAAAGCCATATCTAGAATACCAACCACGTGGAGAAGACACCGAAATAAATTTGAGTGACCCACCAGATTTGAATTGATTTTTTTTCTTTCTTTTCGTTGATTTGATTTTGTTTTCTTTCTTTATATTATTCTTTTGCTAATTGAAATTGTTTTTGCATAAGTGTGTTTATTTTACCATTAAGTTTTCTCTTATCATTTTTAATCATGAGTCTCATACTTAGACCGTTCCTCCTGAACATTCTTAAACCACTTCAACGTGTCAAAACTCATCTCAAAAGGCAGATTCAATTTTGTAAAACACAACGCATTTGGGCTCTACAACCACCAGAGTTAGTAGCCTATGTTGAGGGTTTAGAACGCCAACTCAGAGACATTGAGAGAAGTGTTTACGACATCCAGTTGGAGCTTGAGGTAAATTCAATAAGAGGACGATTTTAATTTTCTTTGTGTGTTTTAATTTGTTTTTCTATTTGTGTGCTTTAGTTTATTACCCCGGTGAAGTGGCGGATAACGGTACTCCGTGACAATCAAGTCGGTTACTTCAGTTTCCCATAATAACTGATATTCTGAGGCGAAGGTATGGACAAAAACGAGATTCTATCGAAACTTCACAAGCGATTCCCTTCACTTCCTCAGAATGCCCTCCTTACAATCTATAAAGCTCGGTCCGAACGCATGCGATTACTCATGAGGAATAACATACCTGCTGACATCCGTTGGTTAATCGAGGCTAAAGTACGATCGGCAGGTGAGTTACCTCCAAAATTTATTGCATACATGCCTGGTTGTGGTAAAGGAAATTATGCAAGAAAACGACGAGCTCGAAGAATTTCTGTTGCTTGTCATAAGTGTGCCAGAATGAGTTGCAATAAAAACCCATGTTCTTTAGGAATGATGTCTGATAACAGGGAAGATAAGATTCAATTCATTAGGGATAACTTAAATAAGGAGTCATTGGATGATATCCTTTTGTCTCTTGAAACGCATCCCAGTGGATATGTGCAAGGAGCGATTCTCCAGTTATGGCCATTATTCCAGAAAGAGCATGCACGATATAGTCTCGGGAATCTGACTATAAACGACCCTGTTTGCCAGTTTATAAGAAAACTGGATAGGAAGCCTATCCTCGACCCATAGAGGGCGTTCAAGCCGTTTCTGGACGTAAAACCAGAGGAAGATGTGAGCCACAGTCGCAACTACCTGTAAATATCCTTTTACTTTATTGTTATTTTATTTCACTATTGTCTTATTGTTTGCATTATTGTCTTTAATAATTTTATTACTGTTTGCTTTTTCCTTTTTACTGTTTTCTTTTTGACTTGCGAGCCACATGCTTTACGCGTTATTTGACACTGACATATTACCTCATACACAACCATGACCCACTATCACCGAGACTCTTAAATGTGATTTCTTTTTTATCAAGCACTCACAAATTGTTTTTGAGAAGTATCACAATGTCAGCTACTCCCAATAGACAATTCAAGAACATTTGTGTGCTTTCTGGATTTACATATGGCAAACATAAAGAGTTCGTTGAGGCAGCCATAGATCTTGGTCGAAGCATAGCAGCGAGAAAATTACACTTGGTGTATGGAGGAGGTAATCGAGGGTTATCAAAAATGGTCTCAGAAGCAGCTTTTATCAGAGGAAGTCAAGTGTTAGGCATCATCCCAAGAGTCTTAAAACCATTGGGCAGTTTGTCTGACTCATCAACTGGAGAAGAGTTAGTCGTCTCAGGTATGCAAGAAAGAATAACTGAAATGCTTAATCATGCTGATGCTTTTATTTTCCTTCCAGGAGATCTTGCAACACTAGAGGCACTTATCACGCTAGCATCTTGGGCCCATCTGCACATCCACCAAAAACCCATCGGTTTGTTAAATGTCAATAACTTTTATGATGGCTTTATCGCATTTCTTAACCATGCAATAAAAAACTATTTCATTCCCGCTAATGTGAAAAAACTCTTTATTTGTGCTCACACTGCTAATGAGCTACTTGATCTGTTACAAGCTTATAAACCGGAGCCAGACCCCTGGACCTTTGTGTTGGAGCGCCCAAATAATGATGGTAACAGTAGCCGCAGTAAGAAGTACAAATTAGATTTAACTCTCCGCTTGTAAATATTGTTTTCTGTGTTGCACCACCCAGGTGATGTCTTCTAAACTCTACTTCTTTCCTTTCAAACATTGAGGACAATGTTTCGTTCTGGTTGGGGGGAGGGAATAGTCGACAATTGTGGAATTTTGGTTAAGTTTTTACTAATTTTTGTTGTAGAAACTAACTGTTGCTAACTTTTTGTGTCGAAGATGGCTGAATATGGAGTGTAGTGACTCTAGAAACGCATCTTCATCGTAAAAAAAAAAAAAATTCAGACATTTTCTTTTTCTTTATTATGTGTTTATGTTTATTTTTCTTCTTTTTAATTTCTCCTCTATCAATATACATTTTCCAACTTTTGAGTCGAAGATGGCTGAATATGGAGTGTAGTTCCTCTAGAAACGCATCTTCTTTAAAAAAAAATAAATAAAAAAATATTTTCATTTTCTATCATTTTACGTGTAACTTTTCTAATTAGTTTTTATGCATCATTTTCACATTTCTGCATGCATATTTTCCTTTCATGTTTAGAATAGGTTGGGGGGTAGAATGTTGTTTAAAAAAAAAAAAATTTTGTGTGATTTGTTTTAACATTGGGTGACATGATTAATTTTAAATTTTAGTATTTGTATTATCTTTGGTCTTAAGTGATGTTACATTATGTTTGCTACTCTACATGTTGATGTCGGAGACATATATGAGTTGCTTGAAGGAATGAACATGTCATAATAAGTACCAAGTGAGTTTTTGAGCCTATCATTTTTCTTGGAGAGTAACCCTTTTGCCCATTCTTTATACAGCTTAACAGTTTATTATTGTATACACGATCTCTAGATTTCTTTTGAGTTAACCCTTAATAAAAAAAAAAAAAAGTGTGTTGCTACATTTGGAGGCCCATCTAACTAGTAGATATGGAAGGTTATTCAGAGCCCTAAAAGACGATGGAAAGGCCATCTTTGATCCGTTTGAGCCTTTCTAGCCATCCCTTTTATTAAATATCCATAGTTAACCCTTTTGAGCCTTTAAAAAAAAAAACATTTTCTTTGTCAACTTATCATCTTGGCCCACTCCGATTTGGAGTATTACCCGATGTCTTATAAGTTCCATCACCTTTTTATGTTTGAGAAAATGTAAATAATTATGTTGTTCAGTGAAGTTATGCCAAAAAAAAAAACAAAAACAAAAAAAAAGTTATTGTTTCAAAAGAATAAAAATAACAATAATAGGTGAAATCCACCTTGCAACTTCCAAAAAAAAAAAAAAAATTCTCTGCATTTTTCTCAAACATACACTTTGTTTTCCTTATTTCCTTTCTTTGTTAACCATGTCCCTAGCCTATGTTACATCCTAATAAAAGTCCTTCCTGATTTTAGGGAACTATAATCTGAAGTAGAAGCTAGTTATATGGGCTAAAAAGATGTAGTGGTGCATAAAAAAAATAAATAAATTGGGTTGACTAACAATTTTTATTTGACTTGAGATCGTATTATTTTTAAGCTGAGGGCATATTTATTTTATCTTGGTGAGAGCATGTGATATCACTTCTTCATTATTTTCTCTCAATTATCATTCATTGGAGTGACTATTTTTATTAGGTTTAATTTCTTTGTGAGAGTGTCACTTCTTCCAGTGAGATTTTGGGGTTTGACATGTCATTCTTGAAAGTAGCTATAACAAAGTCTACTGGGTTGATTCATGTGGATGGTTGATGTGGGTGTGATGTTACTTTAGACTGGAGATAATGCTTATACTTTTATTTGATTGCTATCATTAATCTGATTGAATAAACACGAGTGTTTCTGAATTTTAAAAAAAAAATCATTTTGAATTTGAATTTTATTTTCGCTTCATTTGCTAGGGACTAACAATAAGCTGGTTGGGGGGTGTGTTGAGTGTTAGAAAATGCATATTTATAAAGGAGAAAATCGTCATTTTACATTTCAAGTCTTACTAACAACCCTTACTTTTATGTATTTAACCTTCTTGTGATTTAATTACATGTGTTTTATTTTAATTAAGTATTTTATGTATTTTAGGGGCATTATAGTCATTTCACAATAAAAGAGAAATCAGACGGCAAAACGGACATCACTTTTGAACTCAGGACGGTCAAAAACCTTAGGAGGAGCATAAAAGGAAAAATGACACTATTCACATGTACGGTACTATTCACGTGTACGGTACTGTATACCTTACTGTTCACGACACTGTTCACATAGACGGATGATGACGTGGCATTGACCGATGATGTGGCATTGACTGATGAGGTGTCACGATCCTGTTGGACTAAAATTCTTATGTACTGTTGATGGTGACGTGGCAGCATATCAGTGGACGAAAAATCTCGCGTACAGTGCATGCATCACACAGGATTATTTTCAACCAAACTGTGTTACTGTTCATCCGGGTCAAACCGCGTTACTATTCAAAGTCGGGTCAAACCGTGTTACTGTTCATCCGCGTGGTCAAACCGTGGACTGTTGACTGATGACGTGGCGCAATCCTGAGCGTCCAAACTGTTTTTAATCCGATGGCCATGATTTATTCCATGTATCTATAAAAAGGGGGCCTCTCCCCCCTAATTTGATATCTCTGAATCCATTTTTGGGATCCATTTTCTGTAATTCCCTCTCCATCTTGTATTTTCTTCGTATTTTAATAAATTCCCATTTTGCCCCTAGTTCAACTATGAGTGGCTAATTTTCTTTCAAGCTTGGGTTGAAGGTGAAGTCTCAACATGTGTCATGGGCTTAATTTGGTAAATTTATTTTCTCTTCCCCTCTAGTTTTTGTGGATGTTTTGACTTCTCGTCGACAAATAATACTAATCTTGTCTAGTACCGCCTTGGTTTCACCGGCCCTCTAGTATAAGGTTATTATTATTTGGCACGATAAGCCCTTAGCACCATATTGATTAGAGCGTGGTTCATGAGGTGTGGATTCCCCCCTCATGATTTAATTGGCATTAATACGGACTATTTAGCCCATGATGCATGTTGATACGGATCCGAATACCCAAGTACGTCAATTTAATAGATTTTCCCTTCAATTTATTCTCTCCATTGCAATTCCAATTTTAGAATTTATTCTCGCCATTTTAATTTAAGTCTTAACATATTCCAAATCATTTCCACCATAAATCCAACCACTCATTTACAAAATTAATTCTATATATAATTAAAATCCACCTCCTCGTGGGATCGACACTCGTCACCATTAGTCTATACTACAATAGATTCGTGCGCTTGCGAGTACATTAAAATTTGCACAACAACATACACAGAAGAGTTTTGAATAGAAGGAAAGAGCCTAAATTATAGGTCTTGACACATGTTATTAGCAATACGAAATTGTGAACGGCAGGTCCTTGAGTGAAAAGATCAATTTGATGAAGCATGAGTGATTGCCGAGTTTATCTACAAGATACTTGCTGTTGATGAACGATATTGTAGATGTGGATATGGAGTGACTTTAGGTGATTCATTTTGGGTGCACTTCTGATGCAATTTTCAGCAGAGGTGCAATAAGACCGTGAGCGAGCAATGTTTAGTTGACAGTAAAGCACCGTCTTTGGCTAGTCTCTCTTTGTCATTCATAACAACTATTTTAGAATTAGAGACCTACATAGAATTGACATTGTTAACATTTTTTTTTAACAAAAGGAAAAGGGAAGCACGCTGTCACGGGATGAGAGGTTTCGAGCTCGTGCCACACTCCCGCATCCCATACTACGAGAGTAAGGTGGCGTTTGTTTTTTAACTTAATAACTTAAAGTGACTTAACTTAATTAATTAAGTTAATTAGAAGTGTTTATTTTTATAACTTAATAGGACTTTTTAGATAATTTTGACTTAATAAAATAAGCTAATTTTTTTAGCTTTTTACTGAATGGAAAAATCTGAATTAAGTCAGTTACTTTCTAATGTCAAAAATATTCCTACTTTATAATTTATTTTTCATATCTATCCTAAAACTCACCTAAAAAAATTTATCCCACATAATAATCTTATCATTATTTTTTTAGCCGTCATGCAATCTCCCCTCACTTTGCTTCTCTCGTCCAGTTCTTGAATTTCCCATTAATTTCTCTTGAATCTCCCATTAATTGCTCACCAGGCAAGCACTTGACTTGGGCCTTTCTTTTTTACTTTTCAATTACCTTTTCTAGCATTCACTTTTATTATATTTGACTTTTCAATTACGTTTTCTAGCATTCACTTTTAATAATTAATAGCTTTGCTACTCTTTTTGGATCTGACACACTTCGTTATGCGTTTTGGATATTGTTTTATTTATATGAATATATTTTGTTAATCTGACAGTGATTTATTTGGGAGAATTTTCGCTCATCTGTTTGATTTCATTTTTCTTTTTTATAATTGAGATGATGTTGTGTATGATCAATTGACTGAATGCAGATATGACATTGCATTTTTTTTTAATGTAATTGGTTGAAGTAGTTTTAATAGAGCTATCTTGGGTGGTTACGAATTTTCCAGTCTCCTTGAGTGAAATTAATAATGGCAATTGCTGAAATTAATAATCCACAATTGGTTCCATTTGATTGTTTTTTGCGGAACTTTCTCATAGATGTCGTCACAAGGGGAGAGAGCAAATTGGACTGATCCAACTTATAGGAAATATTTTATTGATCTCTGCATGCGTGAAGCAAACAATGGAAATAGATCTGGGGCAACCTTGAAGCCTACTGCTTGGAACATGATTTCTCAGGAACTGAAAACATTGACAGGAAAATCTATTACCCCGAAACAACTTAAAAATGGATGGGATTATATGAAAAGGCAATACCTCACATGGCTGAAATTAACAATGACAACAGGACATGGTTACAATTCTACAACTCGTACTTTTGATTGGCCACCTGAAAGATGGGAAGAATACTTGAAGGTAACATTTTTTTTTATTTAAGTAAATTATTTAATATTTTTACATATAAGTATAATCAATTATTATGTTTTGATTGAACAGAAATATCCAGAAGCTAAACAATTTCGCAATAAACCTTTAGCAAATGCTGAAGAGTTGGAGGCATTGTTCTCAGGTGCAGTAGCAACAGGAGCTTATAACTGGAGTTCTGGAATGGAAGGGATACCAGAAATGGGGAATCTATCATCGATGCTATCTGAAACTCCAATTAACGTAGAAGATAATGATTGTGAGGTAAAAACACCAGATTCATACACCAATGTGGATGAACCGCTTCCCGATGACATGCAAAGGTGTAAAAAGAAACAAAAGAAAAGCAAATCGGATGAAACTCGCGAAGATATCAACAAATTAGTGGCTGTATTAGAGAAGACCGATGACAAAGGACCTTCAATTACTTAGTGCATGCCGATTTTGAGAAAGCTACTAACTTATGACAATCCCATGTATTATGTGGCTACTAATGCACTCTGCAATAAGAGAGAGTATCGAGAACTATGGATGGGCATGGAGTGTGATGAAGAACGAATTGGATGGATTTATAGTTTACCAAAAGGGCCTTAATATCTTATTCCTAGTTCATTTGTCAATGTTTTATTTGGTGTGTTTTGGTTATTTGAATATTTAATGAATATCTTGCTGCTCAAAGTGTGGTTTACATTGCTTACCTATGTTTTTTTTTTTACTTTATTTTTGTCTTTGTAATTTCTTATAAATTTGTTTATATGGTCAGGTTGTTATATCCTATCACAAATAAATTGCAGCCTAAGCAATACTTTGGACTTTAATAGTAGGTATGTCAACATTCAATTAATATTAAATATTCTTCTTTAAATGCTACATATAATATATATATATATATATATATATATATATATATATATTTTCGTATAATAGATATGGCTATGGCTGACGAAGAAGTTGACATAAAGATTGGGGTTAGACGAATATTACGGAAACAATTGATTATGTTGGTAAAAAAATTATTGAAAGGGTCGACCAAAAGGCAACGAGTATCTACATCATCTCTGACAGGTTCTCTTTACATTCAAGAACTTTTAAATGGATCACCAATATTCTGCTATGATCTTATGCGGATGGATAAGAATGGGTTCATATCTCTATGTCAATTGTTCAAAGAAAAAGGATGGCTTTCTGATAGTAAGCATTTAACTGTTGAAGAGAAAATGGCTATGTTCTTATTTACAATTAGCCATAATCTTCGAAATCGGTTCATTAAAATTAGATTCCAGCACTCAGGTCATACAGTGCATAGGTATTTTCATGAAGTACTGTAGGCAATGATGAAGTTTTCGAAAGAAATGATCACTCCTCCGTCATTTACAGATAATTCAAGAGGCATCCGTAATACTCGATTAAGGCAAATTTTTAAGGTATAAAACTTTCTGTATACTAATATGTTGAAGAATAAAGCTTTTTATTTTGATCATTGAAATAATTTAATTACTAATATGTAGGATTCAATTGGTGCAATTGATGGAACTCTTATTCATGCATGTATTCCAACTGATAAACAAGTGCCATATAGAGGTCGGGGTAGGGGAGAATGCTTTCAAAATGTAATAGCCCTTTGTGATTTTGACATGATATTTAGATATGTTGTTGTTGGATGGGAAGGAACTGCACATGATTCAAGGGTCTTAACTGAAACCATTCGTAATTCAAGAAATAATTTTCCTATTCCACCGCCTGGTATGTCATTATTTATTATTTTACCAATTTATTCATTATAATTTATAATATTATATTTTATTAGTCACTCATGTTGAATGTTTTTTTCTAGATAAATACTATTTAGTTGATGCAGCATATTCACATACAAGAGGTTTCATGGCACCATACCGTCATGTGCGTTATTGGTTTGGTGACTTTCGTAGTGGCGGTCGAGCTAGAGGAAGGGAGGAAATATTCAATCATGCCCATGCTAAATTGAGAAATGTTATTGAACGTGCTTTTGGTGTGCTAAAGGCCCGTTTTCCAATACTAAAAAGGATGGCACCATACTCATTTGATACACAGAGAAAAATAGTGGTGGCATGCATGGCGATTCATAATTTTCTTCGAAAAATATCAGTGGATGATGCATTATTTGCTCAATATGAAAATGATGAAGTTGAGCTAGAAAGTGGTCATGGCAATCAAAACCACACAGCTAATGCTATCAACTCCTCAAGTATGGAAGATCAAAATTACATGCGACAACTTCGAGATGAAATTGCAAATCAACTGTTTCAAACATCTTATTAGTTTTTTCTTTTTTATATTATATACGATAAAATTTTAAATTTATGGTATTTTATATATTAAAATTCCAAAATCAATATGTGTTCATTTAAATATAGTTTTACTTATAAATGTTAAAATATTGTGGTATTTAATATATTATTTATTTGACATTTAAATTTAATAAGGATACAAATGTAAAACTACACATTTTCAGTTTTTTAAGTTGAAAAAAAACAAACAACTTAATACTTATTTTCAGAGATTCAGACGAAAAAACAAACAAATTATTCAGATTCAGACATTTAGATCTATTCAGAATTTAGACTAATTCAGGTCTATTCAGATTTCAGACAAAAAAACAAACGCCACCTAAGTCTAGTGGAAGTTGCACAATATCGATTGGTTTCGGCTTGCCTTAGGCTTATTAGGAGAATGGCTCCAATTCCCAATCAGTGTGTGAAGGGCTTCGCCTAGACCCCTCTTCAATGTTAAGTCCTCGACTAGCGACAAGCTCCCCAAACTCAACCGGGTCGACCTGCCTAAACTCCAAGGAATTTAGGACCATTGTATTCCCCACACACACTCCCCTGAAGCACGTCTCCAAGAATTAGCAAAACCATTATCGATACTAGCGTACAAGCGCATATTTTGGGTGTCACGATTGTGGTCTGTGACAATGCGCTTTATTAAAAATTACATGTCTTCAAGTATAGATCGCTTTTGCTATGGGGTCGAGACACTTGTAACCTTTATGATTTTAGGTGTACCTTATATGATGTAGTTTGGTTGCTTAGAAGGAGTAAAATATTTTGCGGAGATCATAACTTGCCTTAAAAGTGTCTATTTTCCGCGTATTATATATTATTTCGAAGCTTACGAAAAGATGAACAAGTTTTTAGGAACATTTTACTCTTGCTATAGTCCTTAAGTTAAGAAAAACACCTACAGCCAAATACCTTCAGCCTTTGATAGTCAAGATGTTTATGAGAATGCTTAAAATAATGAGTTTGTAACTTTAGTATAATGGATGGCATTTGATTTATTAGGAACATAGCTGTTAGAAAAGCATCCATTCATAAAGTTTGTGGTAAGTTGGCATGAAAAATGAGTGTCAAGCTTGTCTCTATAGGAGTCTATGTTTCCTTTCCACCACTCTATTTTATTCCTATAAGTGAGAGCTCATGAGATTTTGATGTGTGTTACTGGATCGGTGGGGGAACCTGTAGGAAAGGGTGGATGACATGTTGAATTCACATCAGAAATAAAAAATCGCCAACATGAACACAAACGAAATCTTGAATTGCGTATAGAAACAAAACGAACCACTTATATTCTCGGAGATGAGGTATATGAAGAATGGCATTTATGTGTGTGTGTGTGTGTAATCTTTACATCAAATTGATTCTTTATAAGATCCTGAAAACTTATGAAACAATCAAATAAATCATACTTATTTTTCAATAGACATCCATCATCAACAAAAATGACAGTTACTAGAAACTTGATTAAATGAAAGAGGGGCAAGCCCCCACAAGTCACAGGGGATTTTCGCAAGAGGAAATTTGCATTTTTATTAGATAGTTTAAATTGAATTAAAATTTTTTTAAAAAAAATATAGATCCAATTAATTTAATTTTTAAGGATATATAAGTCCTTATAATTGATTGACATCCCCAAAACACGTAATATGACTAACATTAAAATAAAGGATATAATAAGAAAATGATTAATAAAGTTAACATCATTATAATGGTAGTGAAATTTCGAACTACTTAAGATATCATGGAGATTTTGTGTAGTTTCAACAATCTAGGTTATACTCATTTTTCTTCTTTTCAATTTAACAAGTGAAGAGATTAAAAAAAAAAATCCTTTATCTGTATCTAGTTATCTTACCTTTCTATTTTTTTTTTCAATTATAATACTAATAAACTTAATAATGAATATATCTACGATCAATTCCATGGTCGTTTTATAATAAAACATATCTACCATAATAATATTCAAGTAATTATCTACCCCTATCCAATTGGAAGGAGAGTAGAGTCATAGCCATAACTAGGACACAAAGGGTCAATTTGGTAGTGCGGTTGAAATTAAATAAACTGTTTATTTCATACTTTTTGATAAAAATAGTGTTTGCTAAATTTTGTAAAAGTAGCTTATTTCATAATTTTTTACACTTTGTTAGCAGCTTTTAAAAGTAGGTAGGGGTTGCTTTTCATAAGCAGCTTATTGAATAAACTATCACACCTTTTTAAAATTCATATTATAACCCTATATTTTAATAAAAAGACAGTTGTATTTCACTTATCCATAAACCCTGATATATAAATCATCATATATCATATTACCGCCATAACCACGTACGTTCTCTCTAATTTTGATTTAGTAAGTTCATATTCTAATTTCATAACTATGACTTTTAAAGTTTAATCTATATTACATATTTAAGAAAAAAAAAGATATGTCTAAACAATTTATTAAATGTAGTCTAAAAATAAAAAATAATTAAAACTTATATCTATTCTGGTCATTATATAATAAAACAACATTTTCATTATAAAATTTACCAAACACATATACTTTACTTTTCAAACTCATGGCAACCCCAATAAACTTTAACTTTTTATTTATAGCCCAATGCTAACCTAATTTTCTGCTCAACCATGTGACTGGTTTTGAATTCAAAATCTCTTGTTTTCACTTAAGAGACTTCACCGATTGAAATTTTATGTAAAAACTAATAAAATTACAAATAATGTGTTGTCCTATCATATAAAGCTAAATCAAATAGAAAACTAAAGCATAATCTGAATCTCAGGGACCGGAATCATTACAAAAGGAAGAAAAACAAGAAGCACGGGAACAAAAATTCCTTCTCTTTAATCATTGAAAGAGCTTGGGCCTAAATGTGTGGATTTCGAGCTATAAAAGGCCCACAATCGATATTGATACCGACCCAGCTACGTAAAACATTGTTGCCACTAGCCAGCCGAAACAAGTAAACCTGCATCCTTGCATGCAGCATGCACACTTCATATCTCCATGATGAACAAATCGTTATTAAACCTTTTAACTATGCATTGTAAAAGTTGAGCTTTAAAATGCTTACATTATTGGATGGCCCCAAGAGAGTTGAGTTTTTAAAAGCAGAAATTTCGTGGAAGTATGAAAGCTGAAGCAACAAAAGCTACATTCAATGTGTGAATTATTGATGCATTTGTTTTCTTTGATGGAGGTCGACAGTAAAGACGAGGCCCCATTGATGGTTGAAATCCAGTTGTACACTTTGCTTCTTTTGTGAATAAATTCACAGAGACAGAGAGACGTGCAGTGAAATTGGCCCCATCTTGACTCAGCTTGATTGGACTTCTTGAATCGACACCCCATATGTACATATATTCATTTTTAACTATAGCCTTGTGAAATATCATCAACTGTATATTACCTAAAATTACTAATTTCTATGTCACAAAGCTAAACCAAATTAACCACCGTTGTTTCTTGTTAGTTCCAAATCAAAGAAGCAGTAGCTAGCCTTTTTTGATTGGTAGAACACCTTCACTCTCTACCGAAAATTTGTAATTTTTTTATGTTGAACTTCGAAGTTTTGCTTTGTTGACAGTGTAACACCCTAAGTTTTACAATATTGTATATAATTTTGGATAAATTGGGCGACATGAATAAAAACTTGAAGAGTCAATAACACAAAAAAAGACTAAGAAACCTTCGAGATTTCGAAAGTGAGGATGAGAGTATTCTACAATTGTCATTCTTATTTTTTTCAATTTTATTCAATGCCCTATAGGTTAGCTTCAAGTTAAATGAATTACCCTAAATCTAGCTAGGGATCTAAAGCTCTGGATCATGAGCAAATGAGAAGGTAAAAATGGTCCCAAATCAAAAATCCCAAAAAAATTAGCGAAAAAAGAAAAATGGTCCCCTCCTCCCATATCCTTCCTTCATTTTTCTTTAGTTTGCAATCTTGCAACGTGTTTCATTAAAAGAAACAATGTAGTCTCAGACTTGCCATGTCTCTGGGTTGGCTCAAGGAGTTCTGTTGAGTACGGGGGGGAAGAGAACTGACGTACACGTGTCAAACTCCCACTAAACCAAGTACAAAGTTAAAGTTTTTTGCCTGCTTTTCAGGAACTCTATTGTTTTGTGTTCTAAACTTTTCTGTAGCATTCCTTATTTATTTCAAGGGTTTGCCTACCTTACGCTTTAACGTAAGGTACAGCCTTCCCATAAAGTTAAGAAGTGGAATCCATTATTATATTGAAGATTGTACCTAACGTTAAAAACGTAAGGTAGGCAAACCCTTATTTTTATAATAGCTTTCTGCTTTCGACACTGTACTAACTATTAACCAAAGATGCCCTACTTAAAGTTGGATAACAATAGCCGTACACGTGGCAGTCCTTTAATTAATTACGGGTCCTACGATTCTTTGGATACCCAGTGACAAAACAATATCGATCTGAGTCTTTTAATGATACATCTTTATGACACCCCGGAGAAGGGTCGGCAATAGGAAAAAAATGCAGCCTTTATCTGAACTTTGGAGCCTATAAAAAAATAATCGAAATTTGCTTCAGAATATCTGATCAATAGTTCGATTTTTTTTTTTTTTTAATTAGTTACAGCAAGTCTTCCCATTTTTCCTCTTTAACAACCATGCAAAGAGTCGTTGACATGGATGAGTGCCCATCAGAGTCAGGTCCTATTATTATATTACATTTTTTAACCACAACAGATTGGGGCGGCCCAAAACTCTTTTTTCAGCTCAGGCTAATTTGTACATTTATTATATATATATTTTTTAATGTTGGTATAATATTAAAAAATAGAAAAACAAGAATATCAAATATGCAAGATAACCAAACTCTTAGTAAAAAAATATATGTTTACCAAAAAAATAACAATAATATAATAAAAAAACTTGTAAATTATTAAAATTGTCAACAAAAATTTATGAAATTTTTTATTTTATTGATAGAATAGATAAAATATTTGAATATTTTATTGTACTCAAAGGAAAAAAAAGAGCAAGTATGACGGTAAGAAAATAAATTATGAAATGATGAAAATATTATTAGTTGTTACTATATGTCAATTTGTAACATTCTAATGCTAGTGACAATGTTATAATATATTGACATATTTTTCTTTTACTTAAATTAAATCATAATTTTTTTTTTAATAAAATAAGGTAGTAGTATTATCTTAGTTCCTAATGATTTCATTTTATTCAATAGTTATATAGCTTAATGGTGTTGTAAAACAGGTTTCCAACTCTGGTTGAAAAAAAAAGGGTTGAATTGGACATGTTTGAAAATAAAATATGAACTGTATGTGTTCTTATATGACAAAATAAGAAAATTCAAAGGAAACCCGTTAAAAGCGCCGTGTTCATTTCTTGAATAAGTAATTCAAATGCTTCCTTCAATAAAAATAAAATAAAAATTTCAAATGCTAGTGTTATAGGGAATTGGCGAATGGCGCGTGGATTGTTGAATGGGCACGGGGCAAAACGGGGGTAAATTATGGAAGCATGACTTTTCTGCTTATTGTTGCCCGGTCTCGGTTTTAGCGTTCACCGGTGGTTCCACTTAATTTGCAGAAAATGTCACGCATGCCGCAGTTTCTTACCGATCAAATGGGTAAAAGCAAAGGCCACCACCAAGACTTTGGTGGCAGCCGCTGCCCCATTAATGACATTGTGGGCACTGGTTTGGGTCCTTCACGTCAGTGATTTAAATAATTTATTTATTTTTCTCCCATAATTAAAAATAAAGATAAATATCTTACAACTAAATATTGGAGTAAGTATCCCTCCCGCCACCAGTGGGAATAAAATAAATTATAACAATTCAAAAGAAAACAAGGAAAGCTAAGGAGTGGTCACAGTCAAGTCAACGTGGTCAATTCTTGCTGTAGTTAAAAGGCAGATATGCATCTTACCAAAAAAAAGGCAGATATGCATCCACCTTTTGGTGGTGCCCGTTTCGAGACACGTGTATGGCTTGGCCAAATTGATGACTGTATACAAATACTTTACAGTCTGTGTTGCTTTAAATGAAGAATGGACTTCTTGTAAAAATAATAATAATAGTAGTAATGGGTCCGTCTATCTTATAACAGTTGTAACATACAATAATTTTTATTATTTTGTGTTTGATTACATTACACTACTTTATATTTTCTGAGCCATTAAAAGTAACAAACTTTTACATATAAGTCTATTTTTAGAATAAAATGACATTTGAAAAGAATTTTAATTTTTTTTATTATTAATATTATCATTATTATTATATAAGATTATTTCTATTAAATTTTATTATTTTTAATTATTTTTATTTATGATTATTACTGTCATTATTATTATTAAAATTTATTTCTTTTATTATTTTAATTGTTATTATACTGTAATTAATTCATTAATATTAATATTTATCTTGTTATGATTAAAATTATTGTTATTAAAATATATTAACTTTATTATTTTAATTATTGTTGTTATTATTAAAACTTATTAATAATTTTTATTATTATCATTATTAATATTATTATTTCAGTTAATTTTGTTGTTATTATTGTTATTGTTAATTTTTTTAAATTTTTTGTTTTAATTAACATTATTGTCATAATTATTATTTTTAGTTTTATTATTATTATTGTTTAATTATAATATATACAAATAATATTAGGGACACAATTAACAAATGGCATTTTAATAACTTATAATAGTCTATTCCAATTATAAAATAAAGTAAATACATCAACGGGAATGTTGTTCATTCCGATTCCAATTCCTATAGCTCAAGTAAATAACTTATTCTAATTCAAATTCCTTATTACAATTCTAGCTCATTTCAATTCTTATTTAATAAACGCACCATTAGAATGTGTTTAGAACATAATATTGTATATTGTTATAATATTGTTCACATTAGTTTATTACTTACCTATGTTTGGAAGTTTTAAAAGTTAGATTGTAGTCAATTATATAATTCACTATAGTGTGCTAACTTTTGTCTTAATTGAAATATTAAATATATTTAAATTATTTTTTAATTTTTACTATAATAATTATAATATTAAAAATAAATTATATTATAATATTATTTTGTTATATTATATTATATTATATTTATCAATAATTAATATAAAAATAATAATTAATAAATTTAAATAATGAGAGTAGATCTAGAAATGATAGCAATAATTAATAAATTATGAAATATTTATGAATTTGTGGAATAAATAAACGAGTATTAAATCATGCATTGTAATTACCTAATATCAATAATAAAAGTTCTCTTAAATTTCATACTTATTCCTTATTCATATCATTTAACAACTAAGCTAATAAATAAAATAATAATAATTATATTTTTTCCTGGCATTTCAAAAAATAAGAGGGATTACAATGAAAAAAACCAAAATAAATACACCCTACCGTTGGATTTGTTTTTACCATTCTTGCTTTGGTATGTTGGATTTGTTTTTACCATTCTTGCTTTGGTATGTTGCAAATGTTGCAACTGTTGCAACATAGGCGGCTCCATAATAATAGTAATAATAAAACTTATATATAATCCGGACACGAAGGCTGACATTTAACGATGCTCGACTAATGGGCCCATACCAGAGTTTAAAACTCTAAATTAATGATGTGATTACTTTTCAATAAATTGAAGAATCGAAATTTAAAATCGAATAATTAACCATATTTACTTCATAAAATCAAAATCAAACTATTGAGTCGAACCATGACAGCACGAGATTAGGAAATGACAGTCTAAATCTTAAGAGGGGTTGGAAATCAGACTCTCATACTCACAACTAACAATTTTACCCCTCAAAAGGAAATTTACAAACTCAATTTTATCCTTAGTTAGAAAAAAAAGCATGGCAGTCATGGTCGATTGGCAGCCTCGTGGATGAGAATAAAAGCCATGACCACCGCATGCCATTGAATGCAGCAGACTCGGTCTTCATGCATCACCGTCGTATGTAGATCCATTGAAACACAATGATGCAGAGCAAGAAATTGAAGAAATCCTAATTATATTTAAATGTATAATATTTAGGAATATTTTAATTAATTTGTATTCTAGTTTAATTTGGTTTCCTATTTAGAGTCTTATTGTTTAGGTATTGCTTATTTGGGTAATATTTCTAATTTAGGCATAAGTCTTATTAAAATAAGTTTTTTAATCATATTAGGATAAGTCTTACTTAGTATAAATAAGTGTCTTTTGTAGCTTTTACAAGCAGAGATTTTTGAGTTTAATAATATTTCAATTTTCAAATCTCTTTGTGAGTATTTGAACAGTTAATTCTCGGTATTCTGCGGAATCAACGAGTCTTAATCCCTAAATTCGCGGTATTCTTTTGAATCAACGTGAATTTAGTTGTTCTTTTATTCCGGTATTCTCTAGAATCAACGGAATATTTTGAACATTAAACTTCCGCTGCATCAGTTTGGTATCAGAGCCAAAACCTGGTCTCACCAATCTAACTCCATCTACCACCAAACCTTTCCTTTTTTCCTTTTTTGTTTTTTTCCGTTTAGTTTAAAAAAAAAACCCCAAACAACACCAAAAAAAGCATAGGAAAAAAAAAGAAAAAAATTATATCATGAAATCACAATATCGACGTGAAGATTTCATCTTGAGAGATGTTTTAGTTAAGATGTTGAGGATTTTGCGTTCAATTTCTCAAGATTTAGAGAAAATTCGAGATAGAAAATCTTTACACATAAAGCATGCATATGGATTTGATGAAGTTGTTCACGATGATGTTTGTTATGAAGATAATGAGGAAAATTGTAACTTTGTTCCTTTCGACAATATTATTCATTCCGAGGAGAATATAAATTGGTCATTCATGTCTACAACAAATCCTCAACACAAAGACAATATTGATTTGGATCAATCGCCGAAATTTGATGAGTATCTTGATATTGTGGGACAAGGAGAGGTAATTGTTTATCCATCTTTTGATCTTGTGGAGGAGAGAGAGATAGTTATTGATACAATCTCTTATTGTTCTCTTGATTTGCCGAAAGAAGACAAAAAGAGTTGTGATATTTTTCAACAGTTAGTGGATTATAAGAAAAAATCGTTTTTCCTTAACTATGTTGAAGTTCGACACGAACAATATGAGAAGACATTATTGGAGAAGTTGTTGATAGAAGAATTTATTTTACGCCATTGGAGTGATTGGATGGACGTTATTACAAAAGTTGGAAAATTTAAAGTTCGTCGTCTATGTCAAAGCTCTGTTTTAAAAATTAATCCTTATGCACATGAAGATGTTCTTGAAGATTACAATATACAAAATTCGAGGACGAATTTTCTCCAACATGGCGGGAATGATGCAGAGCAAGAAATTGAAGAAATCCTAATTATATTTAAATGTATAATATTTAGGAATATTTTAATTAATTTGTATTCTAGTTTAATTTGGTTTCCTATTTAGAGTCTTATTGTTTAGGTATTGCTTATTTGGGTAATATTTCTAATTTAGGCATAAGTCCTATTAAAATAAGTTTTCTAATCATATTAGGATAAGTCTTACTTAGTATAAATAAATGTCTTTTGTAGCTTTTACAAGCAAAGATTTTTGAGTTTAATAATATTTCAATTTTCAAATCTCTTTGTGAGTATTTGAACAGTTAATTCTCGGTATTCTGCGGAATCAACGAGTCTTAATCCCTAAATTCGCGGTATTCTTTTGAATCAACGTGAATTTAGTTGTTCTTTTATTCCGGTATTCTCTAGAATCAACGGAATATTTTGAACATTAAACTTCCGCTGCATCACACAACAAAGCCTTGCACCAATACAAATCATCAGCTTTGTGCCATTGATCATTGCCAGTCGTCGTATACAGTACCCATTGATCGTCACTTGCCAATTGTCTAGCCACTCCGCTTGCCGATTAGTAAAAAATAATGTTATTTTTGTTGTTGTTATTATTGTCACAGTTATTAGTATTATTCTTAGTATTAATGTTATTATTATTATTATTGATGATAATAATAATAATAATAACAACAACAACAACTTAGGGCATTTTAATAACTGAAAATAATCTATTCCGATTACAAAACAAAGCAAACACATTAATAAGAACAATTCATTTCGATTCCAATTATTACAGTTTAAGTGTATAATTTGTTGTATTTCTATTGTCCACTCCGATTCATGCTCGTTCTGATTACCAATTAGTAATCGCACCATAAAAGAAATCTAAATGTGCAATAATAAACTAGAAATTCGAATATTATGAAGAAACTACAATTGTGTGGCCAATCCCAAGCGATTGTAATTGTGTATAGATTTGGGACTTGTAGGGAGAATATTTACCGTCACATGCAAGATAAGTAGAACGTAACCGTCGAGACATAAGATTCGACATTCGACTGCAATTTTACGTGAAACATGCATGCAAATTTACAGCAATGAGACAGTGTAGCACACGACCTGTTAACTGCGCGTGCATATGGCTTCTGTTATATATGATAGACACAAAACCTTTAGCATTAAAGAATAACAAAGCCCCAAAAGGAAAAAAGAAAAAAAAAAGTGTAATGGAGTCTTAGTAGCCTAACCGATTCTCTCTAGTCTTATCATCACGCCCACACACTCTCTCTCTCTCTTACTAATTGCACCTCACAGCCTCGAAGGCCAAAGCTGATTCTTCAAAAATCAATCAGTAAATTAACATGCACTTTCGCACGTGCTTTATTCCAGTCGCACGTGCCACTTCCTGTCTCTACTCTCTAGTCACCCTAGCTAAGCTAGCTCACTGTAAGCTGCAGCTTACTTTACTCTTAGCCTCTTGAATTAAATAGCTACTGGCAATCAGCAAAATATCTTACTGCTAGTATGCACAAAAGCAGCAAAGCTCGAGCTAATCTATCCAATCGAACCGTAAATTAACAAGCACTTTTAGAGAGAAATGGAAATTGGCGGGAACATCTTCATTAGAGAGGATACCGGTAATAGTAATAATAATAACAGTAACAACCTTGCCTGGGAAAATATGTGGGCGCTTAACAATCACTCAAGGTTTGATTTGGGTAACAGTAGCAGCTTGTACGCTACGGCGGAGATAACAAGCACCACGCACACATCAGAAGGAAATGCAGCACACGCGCTCATGTTTCCCCACGGCCAGTCTCTTTACGCCGGTGATGGGTCAAACTTGCACCCTGATCCACACCTCATGTGTTTGAAACTCGGAAAGAGGCACTACTTCGAGGATGCTACAGCAACGTCAATAGGCGACCGAGGATTTTCAATGGTAAAAAAGGGGAAACCCTACTATACATTTGCCAGTGCTGGTGGTGGTGGTGTGGGTCCCTCCTCGTCTTCTCCCGTTCTGGTGACCTCCACGGCTACGGTGCCTAGATGTCAAGTTGAGGGGTGCCACGTGCCTCTGATCAACGCCAAGGATTATCACAGAAGGCATAAAGTTTGTGAAGTGCACTCTAAGGCTCCAAAGGTTAAGGTTCTGGGGTTAGAGCAGCGGTTCTGTCAACAGTGTAGCAGGTAACTTTTGTCATATCTCTTCACTTCTGGGTCGTTTCAATTTTTGAAATCTTTCAACTACTGTTCAGTAAATCCTTTGATTTGTTCCCCCTTTTTTAGTTTTTAATATCTTTTTTTTTAAAGGAAAATTTGCTATTTTAAAGATTCGAAATGATCTTTATGATTGCATTTTTGGTAATTAATGCGGAGCATGCATGTATAGATTTCATGTGGTGTCAGAATTTGACGACTCGAAGAGGAGTTGCAGAAGGAGACTGGCCGGCCACAATGAGCGTAGAAGAAAGAGCTCTCACGAATCTCTTTCAAGGAACTCTTCTCAAGGTACCTTTTTTGTTTAATTTTATTAATTATTCTTTTCTTGTGTTCAAAATTTCAATCGGTTCTTGTGAAGTTTTTTTTTTTTCTTTTTTCCTGGCATAAGTTGCATGTGGCTGTATGATCATTACTATTAAAATGTTAACTTGCTTGATAAGAATGAAGATAAAGAGAATGAAAAAGATAATTAATCGCCAAGATTGATTGTGTTAATTTTGTCAATCAATTTAATAATTGGTTATCAATTAATATTAAAATTAATTATCAATTAACGTTTACATTGATTAAATTAATCAAATATCAAATTATGGTACTTGTACTTTTTTTAATATTTTCATTCTTTAAATAAATTTAGTCATCTTATTCATAATAAATAAAAACGAAATTTATCTTATTTATATTAATTAATCTTTAAAATCTTAGTAACAAGGGATTATTATTGTGCTTTTCCAAGTTGCACATGGGTTTATATCTCTTGATGTTCCAGTTTCTTTTGAAAATTTTGTTAATTTTAATATTAATTATCACTAAATTAGGCAGTCACAAAGTGATTGTCTCCTAGAAATAAATAATCAATTTTTTTATTATTGATTCGTAAGTTTCATATTTGAATAGTTTTTTCTTTAATTCTTTCCATCCTTTGATCCTTTCCAAGGATTTTTCCGGGACTAAAATTAAAATATCCACAATTTTTGTAACAATGAAAAGAAACATGTGGTTATTTGAATCACCTGACCTTTCTTATAATAAACATTAGCTCTATTAAAATTAGCAATTTACGTGAAATGGATCATTAACTTTTCCAGGTTTATAAATTTGCCTCTCTTTATCGAGAATTATTTGAAAAAATAATAATAATAGAAGCGCTTGTGATACTAGGGGATGAATAGAGGTAAAGTAATATCAAAATCTATTAGTGTCCCATTAATCTATACATTTCCTATTATGTTTAAGTCAATTGATAGCAGTGAACTTATATATGCAGAAACAGGAAAATTAAATTGTAATTGTAGTAATATGAAATTGAAATTTTTGTAGCTGTATCGTTTCAGTTTGTTCAGTTGTGAAGGTAGAGGATCCTGTAAGATTTTACTTTGACGACAATTTATAATCATCCTGTTAATAGAACTCAACTTGCACAACTTAAAGGGGCTCCTAGAGCGATTCTAGTTCTTTTCAAATTCTTTAAAATCACATTCTCACAGTATTGAAGATTTTATGAGAGGATATATTTGTCTTTGATTTGGTTGCCCACTTACAATCAGCTTCAGGCATTAGAGTCTATATTAAGAAGTTAATTACTGTGAGCCAGATTTTGCGAAGTTTGGAAATATATAGATTTAGCAACATTTGTTCGTTCAATCTGTCTTTTTGTTGTTGGCCTCTTCTCTCGTTTTAGCTTTTAAATTTATTCAATTATACACCGAATAGCAAAATTAGATATACATCAAGTTTACCTCATCCGATTTTTCTTTTACTTTCATTTCCACATGTTTGTATATTCGGTAACACTGTAATCTCTTTAGTGGCTAGACAAAATTTTCCCCTCATATAATTTGTACTAGAAGGATTTCTTAACTTGTTCTCCACTATTCATCTGTGTCCATCACAAGCAACTTATAAAGGTACTTGGCATTTATGATAGATTAGCTCATACATTAAAACAAGATCAAGATTTTGATCCAAAATGACAAATAAGCATGAAGTGTGTAAATAAATGTTTGTTTAGTTTGATTCCATCTTTAGTAATATTACATTGTTCTATCTTAAAAATACTTACCTATGAAAAGCATTGGCTCAATAATTCAATACTATTGTGATCTCAGAAAGCTGATCAAGAAGTAAATTTATTTCTCTAATAACAGTAAACGAGTTGATGACTGGGAGATTTCCATTTCCTTCGCCAACAGGACGTGCTCTCTCTCTTCTGTCATCAAAGGCTGAATCGTGGGTTTCTTCATCCGACCTCTCTTCAAGATGCAGTGCTGCATTGCGTGAGCTTATAGCTGAAAACCGTGCAGCCATTGTTGCTCGGCACCTCATACTTGACAGCCGTGATTGGCATTTACATCTTGCAAATGACGGGGAGACCCAAATGGTCTGCTCCACTTCTATGACAAGCAGCCATCAATACCAGATGTTAACTGAGCAGCATAACTGGGGCCGATACCAACAAACTAACACACATGTCACTCTAGACCTAATGCAAGCACCCACTGAAGATTTGGGGTTCTTGTCAGTGAGGGGAGAAACTAAAGATGAAGAAGAAGAAGAAGAGTGTTCTGAAATTTGGAGCTCCCTGGAAGGTGACCATCTAGTTTAAAAAAATAATTTTTGCGTATTGAGTTCTTGTGGATTTGGCCATAATTTTGATTTATTTTGTACATTTGATGAAGAGAATTACACTCTTTCTAGGTAGCTTATTTTGTGGCTAAGTGTCGTAGAACTGGAAAGCTCTACTTTCCCTTCAAAAGAAATGTGTTGTGGAAGTTCCACAACATTTCAATGAGAACAATAACTTTTTTTCATCCAATAATGGCTAAGTAACTTTTATAAAAAAGTCAATTTACTGATGCAATTTTCATGGTGATCTCTTCATTGTGGCAGTGCAAAGATTCCAAGCCCTTTTCTGCCGAACTCGCTGATATAATAAATTTTAAGTTTATAACAGGCGTAAACACTCTAGTTTGTTAGTTCTGCAAAAAAGTCGTTTTGTGCCCAAAAAAAAAAAGAAAAAAAAGAAAAATTGACCTGATTTTTAAGAATGCATGGACGGGGCATTAAGAATTTTCACAGACACAACGCTAAAAACCTGCAGGAAGTAGAAATTAACTAGGTGATTCGATGCAAAATAGGTCCATTTGAATTCAAAGCTGTGAAGTGCGCAAATTAAAATTGTTTAGGTGAGAAAATTAGTTACATTCATCTTAAAAGGCTTATTTTTGTTTTACAGTGTTGAAAATATGCCAGGCCCATACCTGCAGCATCTATTAAATGCCTCCTGCATGGCCACAAAATCAAAAGTTGATCGGACGACACACTTTTAAACTGAAAATAGAATGATCCCTTTTTACATGACTTGGGTACTTTCATGTTAATTTCAAAGTTTCGGAAGCCAACAGTTTTGCAAATCAGTTATGGCTCTGCATTGGCATTGAAAGTGGAATCAACAGATAATTACGGGTGCCCATTAGTTCTCCATGCCGCCGAAACGATCGTGTGATAAATTTGCATCTCTTTTATTTACGGGCAACTAGCTGTGTTCTTTCACTTTGAAAAGCACTGGTAGCTTGCGCATCAGGAATTGATGCAATTTTATTATGGTAATCCATCTTGATAAAAAGGGGGTAAAAGGTTGATCGAATGTAAAATTATGTGATGTGGCTGATTGAGATCAATATATTCTGAATATCTGACAATGGGTTCACGGAGTACTTGCAATGTTTCACGGAGAAATTTCAGCATATGAACGCACATGCAAGTGTCTGCTTAAAAAGATATTATAGCTTGGACCCATCATCTTCAACTGCAAGTAAATAATTATATTGGAAGTTCCAAATGACTTATATTTTGATTTGTAAATCTACTCTCCTGGTAATTTAGTTAATGTGCTTGTTAACGTATGACCATCCACAATTATTCTGCCTCCGATAATGAGTAGGTGGGTAACTGCATTCAAAACCTATTGGAGAAAGACTGTACAGGCTTCATTAATATTTGATTCAATGTACTACCAAACTATCAATCTATTTTCCTTTATTAATTGAGACTTATAATTATAATTTCCTAAATTACGATGACGGATAATTATACAATTCAAAAGGAATAGCTTTGAGAGTAACTTTGTCCTTTGGGTATCAGCCGAACAGACCTTTCAAGTTCACAGAAAATAGAGATAAAACACTAAGAAATTCTATATGCAAACACTTGATCGAACAACATTGTAAGTGCTAGAAAATACTTAACCTGCGCCATATGTCCATTAGAAATCATTAATTCACAAAAACATATGTATTTTACGTTGGTCCTAGAGTAGAGACCATTGCAAAATTTGGTCATATTAATTTTGGATCATAAATTAATATTGGACGTGAATTATGTTCAATCTCATATTTGAGCTCAATATCCATCGGATGATTTTCGTGAAAGGTCAATTGATCTAGATGCTCTGATAATTAGCAGCACTGATTACTAATGAAATCACGTGCAAACAAATTTCGATACAGACAAAAACGTGTACCAAATCCAACGACGTAAGTTGAACATGGAAAAGAGAAGGTGGGGATTTAGATCTGAAATGAAATTCCCACCAAACTTACATCTCATCGTCTATAAATAAAGGCCAAAGGATGAGAGACGGTCTTTTGGCTATTCTAAAAAATTTAGTCAAGAAACATCAAGATCTAGAAAATTACTCAAACATACAACTTACTTAAGTGTCAAAGTATCCTTCGCAGGTACACGCTTGAGAAGAATCGTTAGAAATCTCAACATACAATCAGAATTAAAGGAGGAAGTCAGGTAAAACTCTTTATCCATTTTACATTGAGTTATCATGAATTGGGTAAGTGGAGGTTTAAGAACCTTAAACATTAACTTAGATTATTAGAGAAGGGCTCAACAAAAGTATTAAAGACAAGTCTCGAGTCTTGGCTTATTTTGTGGAAAAATCAATTGGCCTAACTAAGAGTTTAATTTTGAAGGTAAGGGGCCAAAAATCAATACATATTAAAGATTCTTTAACATTTTAATTTCACATGTTCGTTTAGACTTGTTTCAATGAGAGGCTAGCTCCATAATTTTTATGTATTCGGCCTAAAATATTAATATGTTAAGTAAAGAGAACTATCTTAGTTATAAGCTCAAGTGACTCTTTTACAATAATTAATGTGCGACAAAATTCAACAATGCTATAGATCCATACAAAGGTACCAATCCACTCTTTGTGAATTTAATTTGTGTTAAAAAAATAATAATTTAACAGCTTAAATAATAGGACTTGCACGTGAGCTAAAATATTAAATAAAATTAAATACTATTCTCTGAACACTGCATTCAAGTTCAGTTTTTATGTTAAGTAGTCTCTCATTTTCCAAACAAAAATAAAAGAGCCAAGTTGTTTCTCAAAAGTAGTATTTGGGTCGGTCTAATATTAGCTTCAATTCAATGCAAACCATAGGAGGAAATTGAAAATTAGTACGAAGCTTCTTTAAATTTGTCAAAGAAAAAAGAAAGCAAAAGAATAGAAAAAAAAAAATGGAAGAAGAAGAAGAAGAGAAAGATCTCTCACGAGTCGCGCATTAAGGGTAGCAACAACAACTGCCGACGAAATCAAAATTGTTGGCGAAGTCCCCACAGAGGACAATAAGTGTGTGAGTATGAGTATGAGTGAATGAATGTATGAATTATGATAAATTGATCACGTTCGTGGCCCGTGAACCTGCAACTCCAAATCAACCCATATCGGATGCCGGGCCCACAAACTTCTCTGTTACCATAAAGAAAGCTCACCACGTGCAGGGCCTTGAAAAGTATTTCTCCATCAACAGCTGCAGTCGAGTTAGTAGTTGCATTTAAAGAATATGGGCCCGTCCAATTTCCTTCACAAAGTGTCATGATGATGATGATGATCTGTTCGGAGGGTTAGGCCTGGTAGTAATTGAGGGATTTTGCTATGATACATTTCCTGTAACATACACAATCTTCAGGAACCACATAATTATATGAGTCTTATAATTTGTGTAGTTTTTATGGGTTGTGTATGTTACATAAAATGTAACATAGAGACTCCCTTGTAATTGAGATGAAAAAGATGTCATTTCTGGGACCCACGCTCGAATGAAAACAAAATGGCGTTAACTTTTATCTATCATGCAACTCCTTCATCTTTTTGTAGCTTCGCAAGTTGTGAAATAGTTTGGTCATTTGTTTCAAGGCGGTCCCTGTCTGTCTCTGTGCTGGGGTGGCCAGAGTACTCTTTAGCATAAATTTACATTCCCTTCCACCATTATGAATATTTTAAATTCATCAGTTTAAGGGTAATTTGGACATTTAGCAATACTCTTTAGAATGCCAAATTTCGTTATTTTTTTTCTAAGAGTACTTTGATCATTTCGTGGGTGGAGGTATTTAGCAAACTTTGTCCTTATCTAAGAAAATGTCAAAAAAAAAGAAAATGTATAATTTTAGGGATTTGCACCCCCCCCCCAACCCCCAACCAAAAAAAAAAAAAAAAAAAGGGCGGAACTGGAAATGGGGAACTGAGGCATTCGTACCTTTCATACCTTTGTCTTAAGATTAAGAAAAAGCTTCGGGTTTTTATTTATTTAATTCAGTTTCATCCTCGCCCTTCCCTCATTCTTCGATTTTTATTTGATGATTGTGTTGGACCACTTTTCTTTCTTTCCACGTCCCAACTAACTCTCCGAATTTATGATACGGATGTATTAGGGTTTCAAAATGTCGATAGATTTTACAGGCCAATTTCATTAAGAAAAAATGTTTCTTTCTTTTTTCTTTTCTTTTTTTTTTCCCCCTTAATCCCATACCTAGCTATGAAATTTACATTTTTAATTTATGCATAAAAACATATAAAAGAAAAACACCATAAGGAGAGTCTCCATGCAAATTCTCCTTTCGTGGCTATCTAGAGTTGCCTTCTTGCTCAGGGTAAGGGGCCGGACATAACTCTTTAAGGTCCAAAGTGCAAGAAAGAAAGACCACCTTTCTCCAAACATTAGTTGATAGTTATAACGACTGAGGTTGGGTTTCCAGCATTTCCCCTACGTAGATCCTTTTTCAATGCGTTATCAGAAAACATTGCAACATTTATATATTTAGACGAGCTTTAATATCCACATCCCTTGTAAAATTTAACTTTTAACCTATCAGTTTCTTGAGTCTTGCCAAGTACAGTAGTTACAAAAGCGGACTGTTAATTGACGTGAGCAAAGCGAAAAATTATTTTCATTTTTCAAGTTCTAGAAATAAAGGTTTCGCCCTGAAAGAGGAAGGGTTCCTAAGAGCCCCCCTAGCTAAAATTTTTGAGTCGTAAATTATGTGGGTCATGTACAATTCTATTTCTGACCCAATTTTTATACACTGTTATGTGATACCAAAATAATATCATGTAGAAGGTTGATGGGTCTAATGCAAGCACGAGGTGATTCAAAATTTGATAAAATTTTATCATTGCCAAATTTATCATGCTAAAATTACAAACAAGGCATCTAGTCCAAGAATTGTCCGGTAGATGCATCCAATGAAATCAATGTGTGAGGATTAAAGGATTAATAAGTTGGTTGACACATTTTCACCTTCTTATGAGGTGGAGAGTCTACGTATATATACAGTTGTGAGAGTAAAATTCAAAAATAAAAATAAAAATAAATTAGGTACCTTGTAAACTTTTTTGTAATCACAGAAGTTGTATTTTACACGTCATGGCCAATTTCACACTCCACCCCCGAATATTGGGCACTAATTAAAGAAAAATTTAGACTCCTTTTAATCTATAATGGCTTTTTGTCAATCAAAGAGCTAGCAAACATTGAGAATTAACTCAAATGTGGACACACAAGAAATTGAAACGAAAGGACCCACTGCTCAATTTCCTCGAAGCTGCAAAGAGGCTTCCTAATAAGCAACCACAATGAATATTTTTCAAGAACTAGCAAAAAGGGCGGGATCAATTGCAAAAGAAGAAACAGACGCAAGATCCCTCAGTATCACATTTATAATCATCAATCATCATTACCGGGACAAAGAGTGTAACTTTATCTTAGGTCTTGACGTGACTGGCACTTTGCATGCATTTGATAAAGAGAGTAAGCAATTAATTCGTAATGCATGCATCTCCATTAGCTATTAATTTGTACTTATATATCGTCTTCACTTTCATATGTCTGTGTGCAGTTCGAGGAGTGTAACTATATCTCATCTCCATAGTTCTTTAGTTGATAAGGACCTCAGCTCCCAACATGAATGAATAAGAATATCTGTGGTGTCCGAGAAATTTTAGAATATCTCTTATATATTATAACTAATTGATATATTTATGACATTTGTAGTTGAATTTAATATAATCATCACTTGCATGATGGTTTTTCAAAAAAATACTCACATATCATATCATCATTTACCGATTGTATGGCTGACGTAGTACTTCTAATGTATTTTAAAATTTCTCATGGTGTCCCTTAATTAGTAGATGGTTGGTTAATGACGTGGTACTTTCAGTACGACCAAAAACTTGTTCTCAGAGAAGTAATTTGGTTTTAGTCTTAGGTCACTTATATAACATATTAAATTAGTCACTTCATATTGGTATCATTTGAAGATCTAACAACGTTAATAATATAAAGTCCCCCCCTACTGTATTTAAGATGCACAAAAATTTAGGTAAGTTTTGGCGAATTGATGTTATGCATACATTTCACATGGTTGAATACACGAAGCTATTAAGCTAATTATAATAGTTTAATTGTGTCCTTAAATCATCATTACTATTACTACTCTCCTGTATATTTAACGAAGTGGTAGACCTTTAGAGTGGTAATTAAGTACTACCTAAATAATTAATTGAATAGTAATTATTCAAATTAAGATACACCCACCAAGCTCGGAGATATTTTAATTAACCAGGAAGGGTCCTATCTCTTAAACTATCAAATCTCAAACTAAGAAAAGAAAAACAGCCACGCTCATACAATTTTGAAATGCAGAAATTAAATTAATTAAGATTATTGGGCCCATCTGATTGATTTGATTCTTTCAATAATGACTTTGCTTAGTACAGCCTCCATAAGGGAGACAGCACCACAGCAGCAAGACTGCTTCAATTTCTTTCCCTGATAATTCGTATGACGTACGTGGTCATTTTCATCTTTTTACAATATAAAATTTTACTGCATTTTCCGGGAAAATCTCGGGGCCGGACAAATCCTCAATAATGCAATTCCCAAAATGAATAAAAACCTGCACGCCCGTGCCTATCAGCACTATCCCTACAACCAAACAGACCCCTTGTATTGGAAAATTCCCCAACGCAGTGATGAATAGGAAACAGTTGAACAAATAAAATCACAAAATGCGCATAATTGGCAGCAACATTTTCCAGCAAAAGTAAAATATATTAGCAATAGCATGATGCTCCATGATTAGTTCATTATGATGCAATTTCTAGCACCAATTTACGAGTAAACTAACATTGAGAGTTTAAAAAAAAAAAAAAAAAAAAAGGCAGACAGTAGTTCAGTTCACTAATCACTACGTTATTAATCAAAAGCTGGCTAGCTAAAATAAATACTCCCAGTGATATTGGTTACCCACTCGAGAAAAAAAGTGAGCCTGCTGAAGTCGAAGCAGTCGCTTGGGAAGGTTTTTGCCTGAAACAATCCAATGACATTCTCGGCGGTGACACAGCAACCGTCACTGACGACGACGAGTGAGCTCCTGAATCTGGAGGTGACTCTATTATTCCCATTTAAAAAAGAAAAAAAGCATTATTAGAGAACTTTTTTTTTTCTTTTTGCCTTTTTTCCTTAACAGGTATAACAATTAGTTAATTAAACCATGCAATAATGGACGTAGCAAGTTTATGATTAGGGTTTACTTGCGAGAATTTCGGGTTCAAGCTGGGACTTTTGGTTATCTTGAAGAGGAGTAGTAGTGGGCTGTTGCTGAGATTTTCGCCTGCGACGATTGTGATCAGCTAGTCTCTTTCTGCAACTTCGTTTTCCATTATCGAATTCAGAGAGAAGATGGAATCTGTTTTCATTTCCAAACATCAAAACTCAAAGAATTAGTTTAAATCAATTTACCATTTATCAACAATGGTATGTGAAGCAAAAAGAACGGTATACGTAAATGGAAAGTGTGGCGACAATATCAAGTTAAATTTCACAGACGAGACTACCCTCGGGATTTCCCCATGTACGGACCACCAATCATTAGTTCCGCATCATAATTGGAGGGGCGTTTCCGTCATTTTTGTAATCTCACGACAGCCCTCTTCACCAGAATGGAATAATGACTTCGATTATTTATAATACACAAATTGCGGTCACCGTGAGAATATAAATGCATGTAAGGGGAAGGGGAAGGGGAGGGGAATATTAGTTCTAATATTCTGTTAAATACGTAAACGGAAACTATTACGGACAGAAATGCCCTCGGGAATCAGGATCATTGAAAGAATTAATGCCATTAGCTAGCCATGAACTGAAATGTGGAAATGCATGGGGAGGGTATTTTTGTAAAATGATAAGCAAAAACCTGCTGCACTGCTGGCAGAACCGTTGAGTCAATCCGGCAGCAATGACGGTTGAGGCCTTGGAGTGAAACTCACAGACCTTGTGGCGGCGATGGTAGTGCTTAGCGTGAGTCAGATCGGCACTGCAACCCTCGGCTTGGCACCTGGGAATGTTCGCCGAACCGGCTTCGCCCGGTCTAGGCCGACGGTAAAGCCGGCTCACAAAATCATCATCAGCTGAAGAGAAATAAGTCCTTCCGCCCAAATTCAACCCAATCCTCGAAGCAAAGTTATCGACTGGTCTAGAAACTTCTTCCGTTTTTGGGATCATAAAGTAACCGCCAGAGGCGGCGTCAATGGAGAGCATGGAGTGGTGGGTGGGAGCGTAAGACGACGCGCTGGTGTATGCGCGTGGGTCGAAAAGGGAGTGAGCATTATTACTATTGTTATTATTGTTATTATGATGATGATGATGATGAGGAGGAGGAGGAGGAGGAGGAGGCTGCTGCTGTTGGTGATGGTGGTGGTACAGGGTTGTGTTAGTGATGGGTTGATGAAAGTAGTTGTTATTGTTTGTACTGTGTTGGCTAAAAGGCTCCTGTGTCGTGTAATGATCGAAAATCTGACGGCTCTGGTTTGGTTCTTGAGTCGCTTCATCTCCCGTAAGCAATATTGTTGACGGGTTTCCCCATTCGTAATCCACCATTTGTTTTGTTTTGTTTTGTTCTGCCGGCGAGAAACTACGTCGTTTTTGTGATCTGTGACCGAGGGCAAGAACAAAATAAGTATGAGAGAGAGAGAGAGAGAGAGAGAAGGGAATGAATGTGTGCGTGTCAGCTTTGAGGAGAGATTAGATTATAGAGGGAAAGAAAAGCTGTGGCTTTTTTTTTTTTTCCTTTTGAGTAGATGCTCTAAAAGAAGGCATTTTTCTGGGTGGTTTTTGCTGTATGAGAAGCATGAATGGCTTTTGGAGACATGTTGGTTGTTTGGGGGATTTTAGATAATTAAGCGGTTAAATCTCACTCAATCACTCACCTATGGTGGCAGGAGCAGCAGCAGCAGCTGCTGTATGGAACTCAGTGAAGGAGAAGAGAGTCAGCAGTAGTGATGGATGCGAATTCCGAAACCCTAGCTTTCAACACTTGCAGAGTTTTATTTAACTGTTCCTTTCTCCACTGTTTAATTTGCCTTGTACTCCGCCTCTCTTTAGCCCATTCTCTCTTTAATTAAAATCCTTCCAACTCACAGCCTGCTTTGGAATTGGGGGGGTTATGAGGAGGAGGCGGCTTGTGCAGAGGTGATTGGCCAGTTTAAAAAAAAATAAAATAAAAATAAAAACGAGTTGGAATTACATATTTACCCCCATATGAGGTGTCTTTACTTTTTTCTTCATCAATTTTAGTCCAACTAGTTAGGAATAGCAACAGTGGTCAGAAATGCTTGCTGCGTGTAGTTTTGGTTTCCCTTCAGTTTAACGCCACGAGTTCTGCTTCTTTAAAAGAATAGAAAATAAAAAATTAATGGGGCCCACTGGACTGAAAATTTTAATCAGTTGCTCAGAAGGCTCATCATGCATGTAAAATTGGCATGGATTTTTACATGAATTTCTTCACTGCCTTGGTTTTCTTCTCACCCTGTCTTTTATTATTTAAATTAAAGAAAAAGAAAACCAAAATTTTGAAAGTTATCCATACGCTGAAAGAGACAGGACTTAAAATCACTTCATTATTAACGGTGGTCGGTTTTTGGTTACGTGTATCATCAAATAGTGTGTCAGTCAGTCCTTAATTTCATAGGCCTCTGACTCTCTTGGCCTATACTTGTACGTAACTCTACTCCTACTGAAAATAAACGCATTTAAACCAAAGTAAAAATAATCAAAATTGTGAAATTAGCCCGGTACATATAAACGAACGAACACTGCAAAAATTCTTGATTCCGTCATATTAACGGTGATTGGACCGAAACATAAAATAGTCGAGCTACCATGTGGAGAACACTGAAAGAATTAGAGTTTGGGCGTTGACTATTAGTCAATTCATCACGTTTATACTTTTTAAGAAATTAAATAGAATCAAAAGCAGAGTAAAAAAAAAAAAAAAACATGAAACCACGCTTGGGGGTTTGAAGATCGTGAGCTCCTCCACATTCGATTATTCTTCTATTCACATGCTTTCTTCAGGCGCATTAATTTGTTAGCCGGTACAAGATTAAATGTACTTCCTTAGTACTATTGTGTGTTGGTGCAGATCGCAGAGTTCTCCAGCGGAAAATTAATACATGCACCCTTTGCCTTTGGTGATCGATCATACGTTCAGATATTAGCTCAATGGAAATGAAATGAATTGACATATTTGAATTTTGTGCTTTTGCCACACAGTACAAAGGAATGCTGATATATTATTTGTTGTTGATCATTAAATTCATGCACTCCCAGCTCTAGGATCGGTTCATACGACATGAAAGCCTTTTTGGAGATTACAATTGAAGCCCATGTCAAGCAATGGGTCCATAACTCAATAACATGCGTTTGGCCATGGGGGCCATCACGAGTCACGACATCATCATCATGGGTCGGAATGAGAAGAATTGCGAGAGTGGCAATTCCTGTGATTAAGGTAAAAAGAGAGGGGCATATGATAACAAAAGAGACAGGGGGAGGTGAGGCCGATCAAATCTTCAATGTACGATGATGTATTATTCTGTGTTGCAAGTAGTTTGTTTTTTTTTTAAATCTGGAGCCACAACTTTTTTTTAGTATTTGTACAACACACTCTCCGCGTTCGCTCGGTCCGGGAGTTGTAAGTACAAAAGTACCCCCCAACTTCTTAACAGGTTTAAGTGAAGCAGGGCGAGTATAAGAAACTGTGTACCGCAAGTCGCGTGCGGAGGGAAACTGCAGAGACCGAGTCAAATAAGTCCAAAGCAGAACAGGGGGGGGGGGGGGGGGGAAAGAGGAATACAGTAGGAGTATGGTGGCATTTGGTGAAAGGCTGACACAGACGTTGACTCATCTGTACGGAATGTCTAACTACTTAGTCAGACTCTCATAAATTTTATTTAATTTTTTTTATTGAAATAACTAATTTACTTTAAAACTGTCGGTTTTCTTTTTCTTTTTCTCGCGACCTTTTTAGATTAAAACACATAGACAATTCAGCTTATTGGAGATTAATTTGCTGAAAATGAAGAATAGATGGGCTGAATTGCCCCCATTGGAAATTTTCTTCCGAAAAACTTATTTTTTTCCATTACATATAGTTGTAAGTTTTATTCTCAATTGTTGAACGATCTACACTTAAAAAGTACGAGAAGCCAAAAGGTCTTTGCTCTATATTTGGACTCCATCGTTTTGCCTTGTCGGCAGCCCATAACTTTATCAATTCAAAGACACCAGAGCAACTAAGCATTCAGAGGAGTAAATTAACATCTGTATTTACAAAAATGCACCAAAAACCCAACATCCCAAGCCGTGCTTACAGACTTGGAAGCTAAAGCATACATTACTGGTGCATTAAATTTACCACTCAGTGGTCTGTGACGCTTGTGCTTCTGCTATAACTGTTGTAAGATATGATGGATCAATCGAGTTGTAAAGTTTAAGCATTGGTTTTTTCAGTTCCACTCCCATTAACACTAAATCACACAAGAATGCGCAGCAATGACTACATTCTACAAAGAATCATTCCTAAACTTAAAATCACTGAGAAGTTTCAGGACATCTCAGGAAAGCCAAGCTGCACATTCCATTCACTCGCAATTATAGCTGCAATCCTTGTAATCGGTTGAAATATAGAAAATCTCCACTGCTTTAGCCAGCGACTTCATTGGAAGGCAGGTACAGTAGATTCCTCTTATCTGCAATATGAAGGTGTGCACAATCATCTCTTGTAGATATGAATTACGGATGATCAACAGTACACAAGTCATTGTATGATAAAGCAAGTCCAGATTAAAAAGCCATTCCGTAAAACATCTGGAAAAGCACAACATGGAAAATGCAGAGAGTTGTGGAACAGCCACTGAAAGTTAATTTTACTTGTGGTTCACCATTTGCATCTAAACTTAATTTTTCTAACTCAAAGCTTCATAAGCAAGATTAGATATTTTGACAGAGAGAGTTTTGGGCAAAGGCTTATATGTCAAACAAACAAGAAGAACAGCTTTCAAAGGGTATCTAGATCATGTGAATATTATAAGGAATTAGGACCACATGAAAACAATAAGACAACTATGTTACCCAGTATCTACAACTGTTTGATCAGTCCCTGCGAAACTTCCCTACTTTCAGTTAAAGTACAAAATTAAATGGTCCCTAAACTGACAAAAAGCTCCTCTGACACTTCTTTCAGTGGGAAGGAAGAAAATAAATGAGAAGCTGAGGAAAAAGAGAAAAGCCAAAACCTATTGTAAAAAACCACAGTATCCAACTATCCATTTACAGTGAAGTTAGGTGCATAAGAAACCCAATCCATAAAACCAGAGTTCTAAACATGTATCCTATGAAACATATACTATATATTGAACTGTGCTCATAATTTTTCACGCATGTTTAGAGGAACAAAGGAGAGTTTTCTTCAATGTCCAGGACTAGAACAAATAGTCCAAGACTAGAATAAAAAACCAAACCGTGAGCTATATATAACAAGACATTCTCTGCATAACAGGTATTCAGAACTAATAAGTTTGCCTGTAACAAAATTTCATATATCTTACAATCCGAAAACATGGCAAGCTCATTTCTTTTTTCTTCAGTTTAGAACATCAAGACAAATGCATCTATGAGTTTTCGACAGGCGTAAACAATAAGTGAGCATGAGAAAAAACAGCAAAAGCACACAACAGACCTGTAGTTAAAAAGAAAAAATATACACACAACAGTTCTTAGCACGTTCATCATCCTCAATTAATAAATGAAGATAAATTCGGCAATCAGGGCCCCGTAAATTGCATATATAGGGGGAAAATTCCTTAAATTATAAAATGCCAAAATGGTAAACATGGATCTAGGCCCTATTTGCTATTGTGGTTGGCCAAGCTACAGCACTAGTGTTTGGTAAACACTTGAAACTGTGATTTGGAAGCTAATTTGATTTTATCCTATACTTTTACGATGAAAAACCTATAATATCTTTTCCATTTTTGTCAAAATCGTTATTTGAAAATCATATTACCACACACTATCTACAACATTTTTTCCATGGAAACTATGGCCTTTAAGCCACCTCACCTCAATACCAGGTCCTTAGCAACTGTCACTCAAAAGGAGAAGACTATGTTCAGTCAATTATTTAAATATATAATTAAATCTCAGAACTAATGCAGACTGATTAGAAAAGAGGTATGCCAAAATTACCATAACATAACTTACTTTGATTTATCAGTTAAGGTTACTAAAGATCTGAGCACACCAGGACTGATCTTGTCAGCAAGGGCACCTTTCTCTGATATAAACAAGGATTTCTCCTTTACGTAGCTTTGCAATTTTTTGGCTTCAAAATCTAGTCGTGTTTGATCTGCCATGAAACAATAATAAGATACAAGGAACCCACCACGAAAGAATGTGTAGTTTAGCATCCTAAACAAAAGAACAACAAAATAATAGGACTCAACCAAGGGTTTCATGACCCATATCCCAACATGATACAACAGCTATGAGAAAATTCCCTGAGAAAATGCCTTTAAGAGTCCCCTAAAAAGAAACGTATTAGTTTGGATCAATTGAGTATAAACTGTCATTGGTGGCAATTCAATGTCATCAAAGGAATAAACTTTGTGCCTTAGTTATTACAAAATGAGTACCTGGTGATTTTTTGGAGAGAAGAAAGAATATCATATCATGGTAATAAATGTTTGAATAGGATTGACCTTAATACATAGAAAGTTAGATTAATCGACTCCACGATCATTTGCTTCTAAGTGTTTCAGTCATTATTTAGGATAATTACTAATCATGCCAATGAATTCCTCAAATTCTAATTAAGTCCTCCATGTCATGACATGTGTGGAAGCCTTCAAAATCAAAATGCTCAACAAACCATCAGTTAAATCTTATCCTATCTACCGAGAAATATGCTGAAGTGAAGAAAGTTCAATAAACAAACACGAATTCTTTTAGATAAACAAGCATTTCAAAGCATCAAGAACCTTATACGCTGTCGTTGAAAGTTGAAAAAATGCAGACAGTCACTGTTTATTCGTAAACCAAATAAATGTCTAAATAGCACAAACTTGGTTCATGTGCAGACTGATATTCGGCAATTAAGTATTCCCTAAATAACCAAGAAAAACCAGAATTCAACGGTTATTAAATCATCACATGAAATTCAAGTAATTTTCACTTCTCAGCCATATTTTCTTCTGTAAAGCAATTTTAAAAGCATAGTTCTATCAAATTGTATAGGTTGCAGAAGGGACCTGTCTCCAGAATGGTATGAGCAGCATGAAATGGGATCTTGGCAAAGACATCGGTTCCAGGAAACATCATCCAAGTGTGCTCATTTGAATCATGGTTGCCACAGGTTGTGCACACCTCCTTCACCAAAGGCCTTGTTCCAGGGCCTCCCGTATCCTTCATTATTGACTCAAAAGGAGAGGTTACACTAGTTTTTGTTGTCCGAGCCCTTTTCCTCAGTGCAGTAAGTGCTTCCCTATTCCCATTCCTCACTATGTCACTTTCAACCAACTGCATTTCCATCACCAAAGATCAATAATATCCATCAATGGCTTAAGGAAACCAAGGAAAAGAAAACCAATATTGTATTTTATGCTGTATGCTTTTACAATTACCAAGAAAACCTGAAACCTGAATAGATCAAATGCTTGTACTGCGCTCAAATATACATAACTTATTGTTTCTCTTAGCCTGAACATCAAAATATGAGCCTTCTGTGGCACTTTATTTCTAGATTCAAAAAATCTTACAGTTTCTTGTGGCTTCTAATTTCAACTTATTCTTGTCGCTTTCAAAAGAAGCCAAATGCATTAACTTCAGTTGTCAAAGAATATTGAGAATGTGATATACATTCTTCAACAACCAAATAGAACACAAATTCAAACAAACGTGTGAAAATGATGACGTTAAGAAACACAAACTGTTTGGGTTGAATCACCTGATGTCGAGCGAAGAGAAGATGCTCAGCTTCATTTTCAATCTCAATAAGGTTTTGCTGGAATTGTTTCATTGTCTCCTCCATTTTTCAATCCTGAATATACCATTCAAAACATATTTGTAATCAATAAAACCTGTAGCAGAAACTCTAATGCTACAGGGTATTGAGAAACTGTAGAAGCTGACTTATCTTCATCTACATATTATATGCATAACAAATCATGACTTTATTCAAATTGATTGCACCAAAAGCCAATCAGCATAAAAAAGTTAGCGAGTACAGAAAAAGGCATATAATAAATTATGCGACTAGGGTTTTCAACAGGAAGAGAAATTTTAAAACAGTTTCATCTAAGAACTATGGTAATTTTTATATTTCTCACATCTCACTGCACCACCACAATCATAAAACATTCTAACATTGGGAATGAACCAATAAGCCACACAATTCAAGATTTCAAATGGTGCGAGGTTATCTAATAATTCCAGTATCTCCTGTGTTTTGCTTTAATTCAACTACAAAAACACAAAAATTGAATTTTTCTCAAATAACAACTTTTTTTTCTCGATAGCTGGAAATACGGCCTACCCCTAAATCAGTTTTGTTTTACTAATGAAATATAACAACAGTTCCAGGACCTTCTTGTATCAAAATAATTGGAACGTTCAAAAGCTTTCTTTGCAATCTCTCTCATTTCTTCAGAACAAGCCATTATGTTAACAAATCTTCAGCTTGTATTGTTCATGCAGTGGAGAATGATTCACAAAATAAGTTTAAAATAGACCCCGATGAGGCCAAACAAACCAAAGCTCTCTCCAATAAGCAATCCCTCACTTCACTTTCATCTCACTTTAACGTATAATAATCACAAATAAAATTATTATAAACAAATTTATCTAGCTTCCACTCACCTCACAGCCTAATATAGACAAAACGGAGCTTAGGCGGTGCGGCGAAGCAGGCGGCGGCGCGACGAAGCAGAGGCACGGCGAAGGAGCGAAGCAGTGGCCGGCCGCGAGGTAAGTGAATGAATTGGCGACTACAATTCTACAAACTTACAATCTTGTCTTTCTGGGTTAGTTCTAGTTAGATTAGGAATGATGCATAAAATAAATCCAAAAATAAATAATACTCTTGTTATGAACTCTTTTATGAATTTATGTTACGTACCCTCGCACAATTTTATATTTACAAAATTGCCCAATGTTTTCGGTTTACAGTCTACAGACTCGGTTCTGAACTCCGGTTTTTGATAAAAACCGAACGGATTTCTGTGAGCTAAAAGGATTAAAAGACCGAATAGTATTGGATCTGCCGGCCTTATTAACCATAGGAAAAAGCTATTTACCCCGAACGTGACCCTAAATTTGTCAAAACGCTGCGTAGTACGTGTGTTTCATTTGTTTTTTTTTTTAATTGCCAACACGTGTGTTTAGTTTGTTTTTTCCATTTAATTGCCTCCAACTGTGCAGTACGTATTTCATTTATTTTTTTCCTTTTATATTGTTTTCGTTTAAACCAACAAATTTGTTTCCGTTTAATTGCTTTTTCCTTCCATTTAAATGCTGTTTCCTTCTCTATTGTTTCCGCCTAGTAATAGAATCAAAGATCATAATCAATCTTCAGTCTTGTTTCCACCTTCTTCTTCATTGATTGGGTTTTTCAGTTATTTGTAACAATTTTTTTTTTCATTAGCCATATTCTTTGATAGATTTGTACAAATTGGTTAGGGATTGATGATGGGATTTGGGGATATTATTATTCCTTGAATTTTTTACTCTGTGTTCCTGTGCATGGAACAATTTTGATGGATTGATTTCATTGTATTTGTATGTATGAGTTACATACATGATTAAGGAGAAGAATAATAGACTGCAGCTGTTCAATTTGGGACGATTTGAGTATTAGAAAGACCGTTTTCAATTTGGGGCGTTGTGTAATAGAGAAAAGGAAAGGAGATTTCAGTTCGTCAAAAGAAAGAAAAAGAAATAAGATTTGTGTGGTTCGTCAAAAAAGCAAGAAAATGAAAGGAGAAACGTGTGTATGTAACACAGAAAAACAAGAAAAAGGAAAGTGTTAAATGCACCGTTTTCAGTTTAATCAAAACGGTGCGTTTTACATTCGGGGCGTAAATTCGGGGTTAACTTTGGAGTAAATAGCAGCGCTGTTAATCATATATCGACTGAGTTTCCCCGAGTGATTTTGCAGTTACCTTCCCATTCATATTTCATAAGAAAACAACGAACCGAAAGTGTTCAAAAATCGAAATGGTGACAACTATCACAACACTCAAAGCTACACTCAAAGCTAATTTGTTTTTGTCGATCATTCGTAACTTCATTTGCAAGCCAAACACCGCAATGCAAAGTGATGCTTATTGTCAAATTAACTACAATTACAACGGAAAGAGACTCCCTGTTTATTTTAATTTTATTTTCAATAGATTTATTTAAAGTCAATATAATCCTTCAAGGAAGAGCAGTTTCGGGGTCAATTCAATTACAGCATAATGTTCACAGTCAATTGAGGCAGGAATAGGCCAAAGTTTTCTCCTCAGCAAGCTCTTCGGCTGTTGCATCCATTTTTGCCCTTGAAAACTCATCTACCTTGAGCCCTGCCATCTCAAAACAATTGTGCAGGAATTAGTAATCTAGTTAAAAAATAAGAGTGAATTAATGTGATATCGTGTAATTTAGAATCCTCATCTTGTCACGATCACTTGAAACACATTCACAGATCTATTATTTGTCATGAATCCTGAACTATGGTCTGTCATATAATCTTTAATAGCTACGAAATCTCCTCCGTTAAGTGCTTACATGTTAATCACAATAAACATACCTTTATATTCCTACGACTGCGGGAGATTCTATACTATACATGGCAATTTGATCAACGAACACAAAACTAGTACTTACCCTTCACAATGGACCATTCTCCTTTCTCACAAGTTACCGGAAAAGAGTAGATGAGGCCTTCTGGGATACCATAAGATCCATCAGAATACACTCCCATGGACACCCACGTTCCCTGAGAGAAAGGAAACAAATATTCAGTGGAAGAACTAAATGCTAGCTGCTTGAGAATTTAGATGCTGATGATGTTCCTTCTACCTTGGGAGTCCCAAGAACCCAGTCACGAATATGATCACAAGCAGAACTTGCAGCAGAAAGTGCACTTGATAGCTTCCTCGCTTTGATGATGGCCGCACCTCGCTGCTGCACGGTGGTAATGAACTCGGTATTCAACCTGTAATACCAACCGTAAAGATTACATATTGATTAGAAAAGAACTTAATTGGGTTAGATATAGCTAGGTAGACAGACAGTATAGCAGACAAAGATGTGAAAATCATTTCAATGCATAAAAAGAAAAATATTAAAGGAAGAGGCTGGAAATCTTTAGCCACCAATTATCATCGGCAACAGCTTCCCTGACAGGCTTCTCTCCCTTGCTGGTGGTTACGGTTGCGTGATTGACGTCAGGATACTGAGTGGAAGAATGATTTCCCCATATGATGACATTCTTCACGTCGCTAACGTGAACCTTGAGCCTTTCAGAGATTTGGCCCATCGCTCTGTTATGATCAAGCCGTGTCAGACATGTAATGTTCTTCGCAGGGATTGAAGGTGCAAATTCTTTCAAAATGAGTGCATTGGTGTTCGCTGGGTTGGCCACCACTAACACCTGCGTGATATAAGAAATGTTAACATAACAAATTATCGAGAATGATCTCCAAATATCAAAATAACGTATCATCCTAAAAGCATCAGAGCGAGTGCAACTACATTGCAGATTTTTCCTGTCTATGCTCCACGTAATTACTTTAATGGGGAATAAAATTTTGTTTCCAAAGGATTTTAATTATATTCACCTTGCAATTTGGAGCAGCATGCTTCTCCAAGGCAGAGGCTTGAGCCTTGTAAATTGAAACATTTTTAGACATGACATCCTTCCTTTCCATACCTTCCTTCCTTGGGAATCCACCAACCATGACAGCAATATTGACATCTTTACAAGCTTCAACAACATCCGTAGTAGCAACAATACCTATTTGAACCACAAATCAACAAGAAGCATCATAGATCTAAGAAACAAGCAAACTAATCTTTTTTTTTTTTTTTAATCTAGCTATATATATATATAATATATGTGCATTGGAGACAAATTAACCTTTAAGAAGAGGGAAGGCAGCATCTATCAATTCCATTTTCACCCCATTCAAGGCCTCGGCTGCTGGTTCAATATCAAGCATGTGTAGGATTACAGGTTGATCTGGGCCAAGCATGATCCCACGAGCAATCATCGGTACGAGAGCATAACCGATTTGCCCTGTTGATCAAATTAATTTTTCCAGTTGTTAGAATTTGACTTAAAATTCTGACAAATATATCAAAAACGAAATCTGGCATCAATTCTAGAATCCAGCCCACATTGATAGCCAATGGTGCATATTCAAACAGGAAATGAAAGATTAAAAAAAAATAATAAAATCTACAAATCCATTTTCTTCAGAGCTAGCTTGCCTGTAGCACCAGTAACCAAGACTCTACAGGGCTCCTTGGGTATATCTAGGAAACTCCACATGTGTCTAATGATCTTCCAAAACAACGCAACACAGAACAAAACAACCAGAATTTTCTGAAACAGTACGATGTAAAAATATTCCATTTCACAAAAAAATTTAAGACTTTACAGAAACAACTAATTCCTGTACCAAAATCAAGAAAGCAAAGTCCTATCTTTTACATGGACGTGCAAAGACAGTTATATATAATAACATTTCAACCTAAGAATATAAACAAACACCTCAACATGAAGCGAACCTGATACCAAAATGAAGACCACAAGAAATTACAAAAAATATATAAACATCTCCTCACTCCAAAGAAAAGCATGCATGCATGGATGGCGAGCTATCCTTTCACTACAAGAAAACCTGAGAGGCCGAAATAAATAAAATACATGTGTGAGATTATTGACACAAGTGAGTGTTTAAAAAGCGTACCAGCAGCGCCAGTGACAAGAACTCTGAGAGGGTTTTTGGCCATTCTAGCGAAGAATTGTTTGAGAGATCGAAAATATTTTTATGTCGATAAATAATAGAAGAATAAGGGTGGTTGTGATATATATAAATAAATAAGACGGAGAGAGAAGGGGAAAAGTGATTGAGAGAAAAGGAAACAGGATCGAAGAATTGGAGACAATCGAGGATGAAGATAAGGCCGGCTTTTGGATTATGATGATGATGATGAGGAGCAGGAGGAGAAGATTGAGATTTAAGAATGCGACTACTCCTTGTCTACGGCTACAAATATAGAGAAAATGTGTCAGCCAGAGCCTCAAAGCGAAATAGTTTGTTTTCATATGATCGCCATGCTCGCTCGTCACTCATCACGGACTGTTCGTGCTGCTGCCATTTGTCTCTTCTCCATTTTTTGTCATTTTATATTTTATTTCCCTTAAACCGAAAAACAATCGATACGCTACGTATTCATCAATTTCTTTGTTATTCGCGTAACTCACGGCCCGCTTATTTTGTCGTTTTAGGTCCCTAATAAATTGTTTTGATCTTGCGATGGTTTGTGTCCCGTATGATAATTCGAATTTTTTTTGTTAGCTTGCTTCTAACTTTTTCAGATTTTTTTTTTTGGTTTAAAAAAAATAATTGAAAAGAAACTCCTTTGCTATGTTGAGGCTGAAAATTATATATAATTTTCAAATTATTTTAATTAAGAAGGATAGTTGCAATTGAAGAATAATTTTGTTGGAAAGGATGCGCAAGTCTAGCGAGAACCAAGACACGAGTTAGTCGTCACCAAAATTTTTAATAACGTTAATTAATATAGGCCAAAAATACTGATAAAGAATTTTTTATTTTACTTATAAATTTTAAATCTTTGTTAAGATTATCAAATAACTTTTTTTTTTATTAAGTTCGTTCATAAATCACACATGGAATAGTGTGTGCGCGTGTGTGTAAATATATAAAAGAAAAGAAATTAAATCTTAAATTTTATTGGAAACAATTCAAACCGGAAGAAGAAGAACCGTCGGGCGGAACCCGGTTCGAAAGGCGGAACCCGGTTCGAAAAAGTGTAAAAAATAAGAGAGAAGGAACAGAGATGAAGGCCACACGGTTGGCAAAATAATTAATTTGAAGGATCAGGAAGACGAGAAGGAGGAGAGAATGCGAAGGCTGAAGATTTCAAACATAAGTCGATATTTTAACGACTTGCGAGCTCTCAGTCAACACCGGACCTCCTCTTCTCTTACTGACGATCTCTGCAATCAAGTTAGTTAGCTTATACATTTACGTACATCTACATATATATATATGTAAAAATTCATTTCCTTTTTCTTTTTTCTTTTTTTTTTCCGCGTCTTTATGGCTTGCAGGTTTTAGTTGAAGGCAAAGCTAATTCTCGTATGGCAATTCTCAATAGACCTTCTGCTCTCAACGCTCTCAACACTAATATGGTATCCTTTTAATTCTCTGTGCATCATTTGTGGATTATTTTCTCATATTTTTCTGAATTTCTGTTCTCTATTTGGTTCATAGAAAATTTTATTATCTACAACTTTTATTTATATATAAAAACCATTATCTGTTGTATATTCAGGGGGCTAAGTTGAATAAACTATTTAAAGCTTGGGAAAACGATCCTAATATTGGTTTTGTGAGTATGAAGGTAATTCTTCGGTGATAATTTGATTGATTAATTGCCACGAAATGAATTACAAATTTCTTTTGAATTTCTGAAGGGCAGTGGTAGGGCGTTTTGTGCCGGCGGTGATATTGTTTCTCTCTACCATTTTATGAATCAAGGTAAGCACCACCTTATCCTGTTACAAAGTCCTCATGTCTGATGGTTAATTTTTTTTTTTTTAATAGTTTCAGTTGTTTTCCTGGTGTTATTCTGCAAAATGTTCATATGTTTATACTAGACTTGCTTGGGTATATATTTTAAGTATGTTTGCTGCGGTTGATACATGAGTCTGGTGGTTTGCCTTTGCAGGGAAGCTTGAAGAGTGCAAGGACTTTTTCAGGACTCTTTATAGCTTCATCTACCTGCTTGGCACACATTTGAAGCCACATGTGAGTATTTATTATTTTTAAACTATTAATGTCATGATTCTGTTTGGCCAAGTGTTTACATTTGGCTCCCTCTTTCAATTACTTGTATGATTTCTGTTTCCACTTGAGCTCTTAACATTAATTTTCTTTTACATAAATTTCACTTGATGCTTTTAGATTTACTTCGATAATTTATGTCCACTTATGTAATCTATGGTGTGTATTAAAATCTTGAATGGTGTAATCAATAATCTCCATGTAGGTAGCTATTCTGAATGGTGTTACCATGGGCGGTGGGGCTGGAGTCTCCATACCAGGGACATTTCGGGTTGCCTGTGGTAAAACTGTATGTAAAAGGATACATGTGATCTTAGTGTTTACCTTTGATCTGCTATTTGAGTTTAGTTTCATCCTTGGCAATGTCAGTTCACTATTATCTTCATGTGTAGGTTTTTGCCACCCCAGAAACTCTAATTGGTTTTCACCCTGATGCTGGTGCATCCTTCTACCTCTCACATCTTCCTGGTCACTTAGGTATGTTTAAGACTTCATGTCATTTATTACTGGAAATTAATGCATTGAAAAAAGTTGTTCATGTTTGGTTTGATTTAAAGATATCATTAGAGTTTGTTATATATGTGATTTAGTTCTATAAGTTAAGGATAGTGACAATTTGTGATTACACATCCATGATGTCCTTGTATGAAGTACCTTAAATGTCTTTTCCCCTCTCCCTCTCTCTTCCTTTTTACATTTTTTCTATGAGTTGTATTCTTGCTTGCAGGTGAGTTCTTGGCTCTAACAGGAGCAAAACTCAATGGAGCAGAAATGATGGCTTGTGGGCTAGCTACCCACTATTCAGTCAGTGAAGTTAGTTCTATTCGACCCTTTTGTTTCTTTCAATTTACTTACCTTTCTGTCATGTTAACAGTATGTCAATTTACATTTTTCCTACAGAAACTTCCATTAATTGAAGAAGAACTTGGGAAATTGGTCACTGATGACCCTTCTGTCATTGAAGCTTGTTTAGAAAAATATTCCGACCTTGTCTATCCTGACAAGAATAGTGTAATTCACAGGTTTTTTTTTTTTTTTTCTTTTCCCTCTCACAGTATATCTATAAATCCTTTCACTGCAAGCACATTGGAATATCTGATTTTTATCATGTATCTAATTCTGCTTCTTTGCTGTATCATTTGGTCAGGATTGACATAGTTGATAAATGCTTCGGTCTTGACACAGTTGAAGAAATTATTGATTCCTTGGTATACATTCTTTTCACCTCTGGTCTATTTCTTCTTAGGTTAGACCCATAGAATGAGTTCTTCATACTGAGATGAGCTGTTTTCCCCTCATATTAGGATGATGTTGCACCAAGTTATGCCTACTAATGTAACATGACAAATGTTCTCAGGAAAGTGAGGCATCTTTAATAAATGATCCATGGTGTGGTTCCACTCTAAGATTGCTGAAAGAGGCCTCGCCATTAAGCTTGAAGGTTTCACTGAGATCAGTGAGTCTCCCGCACTCTTGTCACTTGTCTTTTCTCTCCCTGCCACCCTGTATTGAATGACTTGAAAAAGCCTTTCCGCTGTAACCTTACAAATTGTTATTTGGTGGTTCAGATAAGAGAAGGTAGATTTCAAACTTTTGATGAGTGCTTGGTTCGTGAGTACCGAATGTCACTACAGGGAGTATCTAGGCTAATATCAGGGGATTTTTATGAGGTATCAAATTTCCAGATTTTGAACAAGCATGTGTGATCTTTTTCACAATACTGTTTCTGTGATTCATTGCCAGGGGGTTCGGGCACGAATGGTGGACAGGGACATTGCACCAAAGGTACCATTTCACCTTAGCTTACCTAAGGGGGAGGGGTTGTGCCTTCTGCCAAGATGAATCTAGACAGTTAAATTTTTTAAAGATTGTGATACATGTCATATTAATAATATGTCGACTGATGAATCATGATACACTAATATTTCATAAGTGTATTACTAATGGTGTAATATATGTTTTCATGGTTCTATATTATGCAGTGGAGTCCACCAAGTTTGGAACAAGTGTCAGAAGACATGGTGGATCATTACTTTTCCCCACTTAGTGAATCAGAGCTGGATCTAGAGCTGCCCACAAAACTGCGAGAAGCATTTAACTAATGTTTTCTTAGCACATCATTGTTTCTTTTGGTTGGCTAAATGCTTTCAAAAGCTGAAAGTGGTTGGATGCTGCTAATGAATTGGCAGCTAAATTATTGAAAGATAGGTTTGTTTGGACGATGAACAGCTAAGAATTTATAAGATGATCAATCTTTTCCAATGGCGCCAAAGGGAATTATAAAGGTTTCATGACTCGAAATAAACGTGATTGGGACTGGAGTCTCAGCGGCTGGGCCAAAACATTTCGGTTGGCTACACTGGCCTCTACGTATGCTTTTCCTGCTTAGAGGTCTATTCGTGACCAAACAGAGTCGAGACTAATGCATTGTACCGTGTTTTTCATTGCACGTTTCTAGTGTTCTCTCTTCTGTCATTCTCAAGTTTCTTGTCAAGTCTTAAATGTAACACCATAACTTCATGCAACTAAAAACTTGCTGTGCCGGTGATACCTACCATACAATGTAAAAATATACAGGACATACTCTCTTATACGCACACACACGTGTCCCCCTAAAAAACAATTATTGCCTTTTCCAATAGTTTTTTTGACCACTAGAAGGATCAATCTTAAGTTTGTCTCCTCTCAAAAAATCTAAATTTTGTCTGTTCAAGTAAATTATATAACAATTGACTGAATACTTATTGGTCACAAAAAATATAGGGGCATTGGACGTTGCTTAGCGCCAACTATTCGGCTCCCCTGCCAGCATTGTGAGTTTTTACCAATTGCAACTGAACGTCCTGAGAAACTGGCGCATGTTCTTTATATTCCATTGTGAATTCACCTTTCCCCTGTATGCAAACAATTTAACAAGATGTAGATCAGTCATTATAACAAGACTGAGCAACAAAGCATTCGCAAAAAAAATTTCACATTACTTGTGTCATTGAACGAAGTGCTGTTGAATATCCAAACATATTGTTCAAAGGGACCTGAAGAGACCAATAAAATAATAATCAATCTTACACGCATTGCATAATATCCTAATAAACCAGAATAGCTATAAAAGTTAGATGTGCCTGCTGCTTGTATAATTTAGCTGACAAATTCCAGAAACTACTTCCACAATGTACTCAGAGATAATAGAAATTCATGACAGCAGTGTTTAGCTTTACCAAATAGCTTTATGAAAAAAGAAACAAAAAAAGGAAAGAAAATAAAAGAGGAAACAGCAAACAGGCTTACATGCGCAGTAATTACAGAGTCATCTCCCTCTTGATCATTTCCAACAATCATACCTTTCCTCCTACATTATGCAATGCACAGAGAATTCAGACACAATGTTTGGTAAGGATAGCCTAATGATTCTCACAAAAGAAAGAAATACAACTCACTTGTTGATATCCCCAGCAACGCTACCCTGAAATTCTGTGGGCACTTTCAACTCAACCAGCATAACAGGTTCTAAAATCACAGGCTTTGCAGCAGCGTAGCACTGCTTCATTTACAAGATAAATGGGTAACAAATATCATGAAAAGGGAAAATGATGCCCAAGGGCAGAAAATATAAAGCACATAATCTTTACAGTGAGTTTCAGCTAATAACAAAGTGGATGATGACCTGTCTAAAAGCATATATTGCAGCCATTTTAAATGCAAGTTCACTAGAATCCACGGCATGAGATGCACCATCAGTTAAGACGACACGAAGATATTCCACCGGATGTCCAATTAAGGAACCCCTGTACATACAAGTGCAAAATAGACCAACTCAAAACATGCACCATATATATATATATATATATAGGAAAAAAAATCAATATCACATCATGGACTTACTGCAAACCTAAATAGTAAATCCATATATAATATCAGAGCATATTCAATCACCAACTAATGGAAGTACCCAAAAAATGATGAATACTCACGAATTGGCAGCTTCCTTAAAACCCTTTTCAATTGCTGGGATAAAATTCGATGGTATAGCTTGTCCGACAAGTAAATTTTCAAATTCGAACTTAGCTGGTGACCCCAGTGGAAGAGGCTCGATATACCTACCAACATAGGAAACAAAGAGAGAGTATCATCAGAAGAGGTCACAAAATGTAATTAGTATAGAACTACTAAATGAAACCCATATCAAACAGTACAAGGTTTCTTGATGGTACTCCTGTAACATTGCTGACTCAAATATTTCTTAACACTACCTAAATACACCACAAAATTACATCAAAAGCGTACATCACTAACATACAATCACAAACACATCACTAAAGAAACATCCAGATGTTTCCATGTACTAGGAGAGATTAAAGGGAGGGTGGTGACATAATTGATTTTAACAATGGAGATGCTCCACAATAACTTTCTGTGAAGTCTCCAATTTCCATATAGGATTAAGGTACATCTTCTACTCTTACCCAATAACCCGCCCATATTGACCTTGTCCCCCAGATTGTTTTTTATGCAAATAGTCAAATTCAGCACGTTTTGTAACAGCCTCCCTGAAGTTTACACGAGGCTTCCCAACAGTTGCGTCAACCTGTTGGAAGAAAAATTACACATCAGCAAGGAAATAATTTTTAAATTACGAAGGAGGTATCCAAAACCCTTAAATTTAATTTAAATAAAAATGGACAAAGAACCTTATATTCTCTCCTGATGCGTTCAACATATATGTCCAAGTGCAGCTCTCCCATTCCAGAAATAATTGTCTGCAATAAAAAAGAATTAAACATCATGGTTATGAATGAAACTTGGAGAAATGAGATACTAAGTTTACAAATCAGACCTGTCCACTTTCGGCATCCAAGCCAACACGAAAGGTAGGATCCTCTTTTTGGAAACGATTCAATGCTTTTGAGAACTATCAAAGATTAAAAAAAAAAATATTAGTATTCATTTGATAATGAAGACAAAGAAATCAACATAAACAGAAGCTACTTACTTGTCCCCCCGAATCTTTTGAAACTGGTTGAACAGCTAGTGACATTACTGGTTCAGGAACATGCATCGAAGTCATGGTGTATTTAACAGACCCGTCAGTAAATGTATCTCCTGATGACAAACGAAAACGCATGTTAAAGGATGTGCAACATAGGGGAGAAGCATTTGTTAGAAAGCCTCATTCCAACTACTTAGAGATTGCAACATAAAACCTTAACCCAGTTCTGGTAATTCAAACACTAAGTCTTATGCTGAGTATGGAATTTCAAACCTTTCCTAGAAGATCTTAAGAAAAGTTCATTTTCAGAATCAATAACTTATACACCCGGTGTGGCCTCACACAATTAAGAAATCAACAGAGAAAAGGCAAATATTATGCTTAAGCTTGTTTATGTAAAAGGGAGGAGTGTTACCTGATGCACAATCTACACCAAAGACAGCAACTATTTGGCCAGCATGGGCTTCCTGTATATCCTGTGAATGAAAATAAATAAACAAATTGAAAAAAATTAAAATAAACCAACTCAGAGTTATATAAAGTTAGAAAGTAATTATTCCATTACTATTAAGATGAATGCCAAACCTCCATCTCATTAGAATGCATCCGCACCAAACGAGGAACCTGTATCAGACTAATATCAGAGCACTGGACATGTCACACAATTGGCAAATGGGAGAACAACCAATTTATCGATAAATTTTCTAACGTGACTTAATATTTAATTTCATGTGGTTAAGCAACTTAATATTGAATTTCATGTGTTAAGTCTCCTTATGGTACAGCGAAACAGTCGATATATGTGGACAATAACATACTGCTTCAAATTTTGCAATGGACAATTGCCAAAGATGGATCATAAAAAACATTAGATGAACATTAATTGTGTGATTTAAGCAGTAGATCTTGCCACTTGAAAAAATGAAATAAGAAAGGAATTTATTATGAACGCACCTTAATCTTCTTGCCTGTGTTTACATTAATTATGAAATCACCCTTCCGAATCACACCCTCGTATATTCTTTATCCATCAACAAAAAATTGCTGTTAGTACTGGTTTCTCATACACATACTGCACAGCTACAGTTAATTGATGAAGGCTACTTACAAAGGTACTAAAAACAAATGTACCACTTCTTAGGCATACCTTAGATATGTCAACTGACCAAAGCGTCCTTCCTCCAACTTAAAAGCCAATGCAACTAGGGGTCCATCTGGATTTCCAGATAAAATAACCTACAAGATAAAGAGAAAAAATAATCCCTAGTCAATTCATTTGGAAAAAGTGAAACTCAAAAAACAGGTGTCACTAAAATAAATTACCTTCTCTTCATTATTTTTTTGGTCTAGAGCATAGTTACTAACTTCAGTTGGGCAAGGCAAATAACTAAGTACACCATCCAGAAGTGGCTGCACCCCCTGTCATCCATGAAAGGCAGAAAAAGAGGTACACTAACCACAGGAGTCGACAATCACATATTCAAGTAGTTGTACATATCATCCAGAAGCAATCCAAATGCAACACCATAGCCACCCTCTTCCCCCCCCACCCAAAAAAAAAAACAAGAGGCAAAAAAGAAAAGAAGCATACCTTGTTCTTGAATGCACTGCCCATAAATACTGGGATAAATTTCCGTGCTACCGTGGCTCTGCGAATTGCTTCCTACCCAAAAGGAAATGCAAATATCTCAATTTCATCAGCACAAATGAATTTTTTTTCAAGAAAGAAAAGTGAAATGTAGCTCCACCTACAATTGAACTATGAACATGGACAAACTGGGATTAAAATCTCTAGAAGGCCATTTTAGCATTTTATACTCCCAACTAGGAAAATTAAATAGAAAATTGAATTAAAGGGTCTGTAATAGAAGACAAGATTCTCAGTAAATCCTTCTTCCATAACCTTATCTTTTTTTGAAAGCAAGATATTTCCAACACACCTCAAGATCACCAGATGATATAGGCTCGTCACTGAGAAACATATCACCAAGTTTATCATCAACTTCAGAAACCAACTCAATTAGTTCACGCCTCTTTTCAGCAACAAAGGTCTCCATATCAGCCGGAACTTCTCCAGTGACAATTTTTTCACTGCAAAAAGGCAACACAATAATAAGCATACAAGGAGCTACATATATATAGAGGACAATTTAAACTCACAAGAAAAGTAAGAAAGTAAATTGCACATTGTTAGAAACAGACCCATTGGAACCATGAAAATAATAAGCTGTTAACTGCACAAGGTCCACAAGACCCTGAAACTGATCTTCCAATCCCATTGGAACTTGCACAGCAGCACAGTGGTGCCGCAGCTTAGACCTTGCCTACAAACATCAGTTAATGTTTAATCCAGATTGTACATAATGCTTATTTGCTTGCTTTCAAAATTTTCAAAATTCCTGTAATGAGTTGTAGCAATTTCAAAATGTACCTGATCCAAAACTTTCCATGGATCAGCTCCCATTCTATCAAGTTTGTTAATGAAAGCCAGCCTTGGCACCTCGTATCTCCTCATTTGCCGGTCAACGGTAATTGATTGACTTTGCACGCCACCAACACTACAAAGCACAAGAATTGCGCCATCAAGAACTCGCAAAGCCCTTTCTACTTCAACTGTGAAGTCTACGTGTCCAGGAGTGTCAATTATATTAATCTGCAACATAAGATCCATATAATTAATGAACGGCACTCTTTTTTATTTTTTTTTTCAAAAATTTCATTCGTGCGAATAAAATGAAAGATACCTGGTAATCCTTCCAAGCACAGCTAGTGGCGGCTGACTGAATTGTGATACCTTTCTCACGCTCCAAATCCATAGAATCCATTTTGGCGCCGACGCCGTCTCGCCCTCGAACCTCGTGAATCTCGTGAATCCGTCCAGTGTAAAACAGAATTCGCTCGGTTAGTGTAGTTTTTCCGGAATCGATATGCGCCGAGATTCCGATATTTCGGAGCCGCTCCATTGATTCCTTCCACCATGGCTCCTTATCATCCTTCGCACGTGCGAGGTTTCCTCCCGCCGAGAACTGCCGCGACTGGAGGTGGAAGTTTCCTTGGAGGAGGGCTGCAGACGGAGATTGGGGTGAGGATTTGGTCGGTGTCGTTCTCGAAGAGGAGAAGAGAGTGTAGAGGAGACGTGGTGCTGGAGATCGTGGGAATCTAGCCATCGCTTTTTTTTATCTAAAACCCTAAACCCTGAGATTTTTTAAGGGTTTGGGGTTCGAGGGTTTGTTGTACTGTTAAATGTGCACGAAAGAGTAACGGTTAAGAAATGGTTGCGAGTTTGGATCTTGCGGCGGGTAGTTGGTTGCCGGTGATGGGCGGTTTGTTTACGGACCGGAAAAAAACCGGTTCGTTGAAAATGTACCGGGTCGTGCCGGTATTTTCAGCCGTTCTCCAGTCATCTATGTTTGATGCCAATACGTATTAATGTTTTAAATTAATAGGTATTGTACGTATTAAGTTGTATTTGTGAGTGCTTAAATTAACAGCCCACACATTTCACAGGGTCTATTTGAAGATCTAAATCATCAGAATTATATAATATAGTTGAAAATCTACACAAATGAAAACAAGATATTGAAATTTTGAGTCTCTGAAAACTTACAGCTCATTCCCCATGTTACCACCAAACCAACCAATGGTATGAGTGGTGAAATATCAATTACATAGTTAGAAAACCTTGGAAGCAATCATATGTTAAGTACAGATCGCTGAAATGGGCTGAGCTAAGCAGTGGCTTAATTAATTGATGTTTAAATCTCATCATCTTGCTGCTTGCGTAAAAAGCAAGTTTTGATGAAATGTAAAACCTCACTGCCTAGCAGCTATTAGATGATCCCCGTTTAAGTCGTAACAATTTGGATTCCCAGAGAGTTGCAATCATAAAATCCTACAGAGGCTGTATTCCCAAACTGGGGCTTTCGTCTTTTACAGAAGCTGATTCTGATGGAACAGGTTCCTTATTCTCACCGGGATTCATCTCTTGAACTGGTGGAGGATTAACAATGGTCATTGCTGTAGAAGCATTCTCCGATAGATGGTTCTTCATCTCCCTGTGCTCTTGACACAGAGCACACCAGTGCAAGCAACAATGCACCAGGCACGGATCACATGGTGCGTTCTGCGAAGAAGTAACGCAGTAGTGAGTCAGCAAACAACAGAGAAGACATGGATATATAGATGAGGCAAATAAAGGTAAATTTTGATTTACTCCCCCCACCTAGAGCGACAATCTTCAATTTACCAGTACAAAGACATAAAGTACAATACTGAATTTCACAGCAGAAAAACGTAGCTATTTTCAAATAATGCACCGACTCCAGTTTCTACATGAAATTATTCTTATTTAATGATTGAACCCGAAGTATCAGCGAACATGAAAAATAAAAAAAAGCACCTTGAGATGATACTTTTTCTGTAATGATTGCCGTAACAGGCCGGTGTAGATGCCACACATCCACCAAGCAAAGAACAGGCCCTCGCATATGAGAAATGAAGTCTTGGGATCAATTCCATGGAACAGCACAGTGGCTGCTGCAAGTGCCAATCCACCTTCAATACACATGCCATGACAAACACACGCATTGGCCCAAGGGATATCGTCTCTCAGTGTCTCAACATTACGGCCAAACAACACGCATGGGCACAAGAATCCTGTCGCACCTGCAACAGTTATATTCAACATGTACAATCAATAGTCAACTGCCATGTCCACCTACATCATCCTAACTACGAGAAAATATCATCAAAATTAATTGAATATCAGTCACAACAACTGGGCTGGGCGGGGCAAATGAAATGAGACTCTTACAACTCTCGAGATCTGAAAAACATCCACAGATTCCAGTAGTCCAATCTTCATCGGATGGAGGCTCGTAGCTTTCCGGTAGCGGTTGCCCACATTCGCAGCATCTATGTACAACCAACTGCAAAATCAGCCACAACAATCTAACTTAACACAAATAGGATCTAATTATACAATCTCACATTTAGGAAATAATACAGCGAAATTCTTGTATTTACAGAGGACATTTGATAAACCAACATGCAAGAAATCAAAAAGAGAAAAGACAGCGGCCGGCTAGACAATAAAAGAAATAGTGTATGTACCTGAGGAACTTGAATGGGCTGATTGAGGTCGCCGGGTGTGATATCTTCATCAACGGGCGCTTGATCTCTCGTTAATTTCACGTACCGCGATTGTTGTCCTCCGTCGGCCATCTGATTGTAAAAACCATATATATATAGAGAGAGAGAGAGAGAGATTGATTTGAGTAGTGAGGGATCAAATGAAATGTGTGGGAAAAGAACGCACTAATTCGAATATGAAGAAAATGTCGTAAGAGATTTCACCATTCGCTTCCGTATTTGGAGCAACGGTTACCGCCTTTATTTATTTAATTTTTTTCCCCTCTTTTTTAACGCATTATTTCGAGCCCGCTTTGGCGCTTTCAGTCTAATATGGCGCTTCGGAACGAGGGAAGTATTACGTACTCGTTGCTAATTAAACCATTAATTTCACGCTACGGCGTCGTTAGAGTAGAGGGCATTTGCAGTAATTCTGTGAGGCTTTCTATGCTGGCGTTTTAGGACACGTCTTGGATTATTTTTGAAAGGTTGTTTTATTATGATTATTATTATTATTATTACTACTACTACTTTGTACCCATTTAAAACTCTTATGAAACCCGTTACTTTTTTATTTACTATTTTAACTTTTATTTGACTCATTTATCTTTTTATTGTCAATTTAATATCGTCAATAAAGAGACGCGTCAATTAGTTGTGAGATTTTTCAAATCATTAACAACTTTTTTCTGTCAATGGACTGAGTTATTTTAAAGCCTAAAACTAACTAAACTGCATTTGTTTTTTAACGCATCGTAGGTTTCGCTTTCAGACAAAATTTAATTTCCGATATTCTTTAATTTCTAACATTCTTTGAAATTAATTATCCCCTAAGTTGTTATAAAAGTTAATACAATTTCCTAAATTTTAATATTTTTATCGGAAAATACTTCTATCTGAATGAACGGATTGTCAAATCGAAGTTGACAAGCTTTATTTATTTATTTATTTATTTATTTATTTATATACCTACTATAATATTAATGTAATGTAAGTTTCGTAACATCCATTGTTATTTAAACTAAGAAATTCAACTAAAAAATGAGTAAGATATTTTAAAAGAAGAAAAATGGAGTTGAAATTAACTTTATGCATTTTGATGTTAAAAACAGTTTACCCACATCCATTACAATGGGTGCTGATCACTTAAGCAAATAGAGAGAAATTGAGACAGGTTCCTAGATATAGTCCCATTGATATGAAGAGAGTTGAGCAAGAACACGAGGGAATTTAACAATGTTAGTGGTTTGCCAAGAAGATAGGTGCAAGGTCAAATTTGGAATAAAATGATTAATTATTTTGTGAAAAATAAACTTATTTTAACAAACAAGGTATTTTCAGAGAAAAAGCTCAGACACACACACACACATCGAAATGGTAAAATGACGCTCAGAAAATTATAATAGGGTAATTTTTGGAAATCTCCCCTGAGATTTGCCCTTGTTACACTTGGAGAGAATGTATGCATATATTGACATATAGCACCCTTGACCGTGTATCAGTGTTAGACTGCCATTTGCTCTGTTACCGAAAGTACAATAATGCCCTTCGCTGCACAGTTCAATAACTGACAATACTTGCAGCAACGTGGAGTTGCAGACGTGACGATGCTTCTTACATTGCAGAAGATAACAAAACAGAAGCTTTTAACTTAATTAAAAGGCCTAGTGAATCAAGATTTTGGCATGATTTTGTGAGGATCTTAGGGTTTGATTGAAAGAACTGTGCAACACCATTTGCAACACACACGCAATGTTCACAGCACACCCTCTCTCGCTCTCCCTCACAGCTCATGCCACTAATCTCACCAAGCCACCAATCTCTCATTCTTCCTCACCACGCTCCGTCGACAGCTCTCACTCTCTTTCCCCTCCAAATCCAATAGTTGTGGGTCACGGGTCACACTCTCTTTCTCCCCTCGGATCTCCAAATCTAGCACAAAATGCACGGTTCACTCTCTCTCCCCCCTTCAATTCCAGCCGCCGTGGGTCACTCTCTCCCCCCTCCAATTCCAGCAGCCGTAGGTCACTCTCTCTCCCCTCCAAATCTAGTAGCCGTGGCCCGTGGGTCAATTTGTGGAGGTAATTTGCCCCCGAGGTTCCACTTGAAGGAGCAAAGAATCTCATTTTTGTTGAAAGAATAAAAAAGGGAGTAAATTTAGGAGAAAGAGAAGAACCTGGAAAACACTCGCCCACAGTTAGAAGAATGGCCTCTAGTACCACAATTTTTTAGATGTGCTTTATAATTAGATTGAACAACATATAAAAACCACCTCTCATCTGGATTTATGCGTGTGTGCGTATCAAACAAAAAACGGAAAAACAAAAATTAAAACTTGCAATTCGCCTTAAAAGAATTGAACCCATATACAAAAGAAAATTGAAAAAGAAAGCTACATGGGGTGCCTGCTGGTTTTCTTTCTCTTTTGTTATGAATAACTAGTGCACCGTTTTCTAAAGAGGTGAAAGAATCATAAGAAGAAGAAGCATTAATATTGATGCTATTTTTTAACATGGGGTTAGAATTTTTGTTGACTAGCAAAGCAATACGACAAACTGGTGGTGATGTAGGAATAGTGGCCTTTGTTTTTCAACTTTACTGATAAAAGAACGAAATGGGTGGAGAGGAAGGGGGGAAAAAAGAAAGAAAAGAAGAATTTTTTTTTTCCTTTTCTGCCTCCAAATTCTTTTGAGAGAGAGAGAAAAAATAAGAACGAAGACATGGAGAGGAAGCAAAAGCTATTGCGTTCTTTCTGCAGTCAGCTTCTTTATTTTTGTAATTACGTTATTGCCCTTAACAACCAAACGGCACTCTAACGCTCATACACGGTCAGGGGTGTTATATGTCAATATATGCATACATTCTCTCTAAGTGTAGCAAGGGCAAACCTCAGGGGAGATTTCCAAAAATTTTTATATCTCAAAGGCGTGTTGCCATACAATAATATGATTGGCCAAAGGAGAAGTGAAATAAATAAATAAAAGCAGCGGTTTTTATCTCCATCTCTTATCTCTCTATGCTGAACTGGAAGTGGAGAGAACCAGGCCAGTATCGGATTGAAATTTGAAAGAAAACATCGAGTATGGGAGGAGGGACCATGCACATAGGTTTTCCTATGACTCAGTTCTGTACTTCCTCGTCAAAACTACCATCTCCATCTTCTTCTTCTTCTTCTAATCTCAACTTCCCGGTTTCAGCCAATAATAACAGTGCTCTCAGACAGACTTGTACCTCTTGTTCTTGCTCCTGCCACAGTGATCCTCGTCAAAATCTGGACTCTGTAGATAGAAGCGAAGAGAAAAGAGCAAGTGGGCTGTCAGATAACACTGTTTTTGGGCCTGTTCCATCAAATATTGAAGTTGAAAATGCGGTAGCTGCTCTTCAGAGGTGACTAGCTACATTTTATGTTTTGGCTTTGATACAATTGCGTGATTCTAATGAAATTGCCATTGGAACCAGTTTTATGGATCGGATTTCTTCATTCGGCACGGAGCTGAAATGGCTTTTGGGGAGGTGTGATCCAGCAATATCTTTATCTCAAGGTCAAGGATATGGACGAGGAGTTTATGATGCTTTCCGTATGCTACAGTCAGACCCATCTGTTAAGGTGTCTGTTTCCTTTACATATTTTGCATTATCTAAAGACCTTGATGACTCAAATATAATTTATCGGCCCGATTTTATCTTACTTATACAAGACTCGTTAACATTTTTTTTAAAACAAATTGATTTAGCTTATTCTTTTTAGATTTATAGCTCTCGTTTTTCTCATGTGACTTTGAGCATTTAGAGGTTGGTGGTTTCACTATCATCTGATAGAGCTGTTTGGGAGGCTGTTATTAACAATGAGTTGGTTCGGAAGCTCAGAGAGTCACTATATGCAGGTCTGCTCAGAATGAATTGTTATGGCTGAATGCAAACATATTTGCTTGCTCTCAAATTTATCCGAGTAATTTCATATTGGTCTCCGTGCAGCTGACAACGCACTTAAGCATAACTCCGATGAAGAACCAAATATGGCAGCGGATATTTTGAAGTGGATCTTAGACACCACAAAAGCAAAAGTTACAGAACTTATCGAGAAATTCCAAGCGCTTATGGATCAGATTTTCAAACCTTTTGATAGCGATCAAAATCCCACAGAAGAAACCAGAGGCGATTTGGAAGACAAGGTTAGGTCATCCTTTCTTCTCTCCATTGTGATCCTTGTGATCGTGGTTGTGGCTCGGGCTCATAGCTGATCGTTAATTATTAGAGAGTAGAGAGAGAGAGACTCTTATAATTTACTGTGACTTTATGTTTGTTTACCCATTAGCTTTCATGCTCAATCGAACAGTATATACTATAACAGCAATGCCGAGTTCAACTTTGTGATTTTTCAACCTTTATACCCATACTGCTGGGTACTTACCAATTCAACCCCTCATCATATACTTTCGATGGCAGTGATCCTGAAAATGTAGCAGCCAGACAGCATAAACTCTTGTTGAAACCAAGCATCTAGAAAAGAGTTAGAAAACTTGAGAGGATGCTAATACCAGACATCAGGCTGGAGAATAGAACAGGATTACAACCGGTCAGCCAACCACAATTCAATTTGCCAAGGTTCCAAACAACTAAACATCTACAGCTTGCTGAATATCATGATCACCAGATAAAAAATTTCAATGCTAAAGATCCAAAAAGGAAAAGAAAGAGTTCAGATAAAGAGTATATGTAAAGTTGAGAGAAAAATCCACAAGTGCCACAGAAGCAAATGTATTTCCAACAGACATGCCCGTGAAACTGAACTTGCCCCCCATGTTTACTTTACTGTATAAGGTCTTTTCTTCCCCCCACCCCATTCTCAGGGCCCAACCAAAAAAAAAAACAAACACACACACACACTTTTAGAAACTGACTTGATAATCCAGGGATCAAGACATCCAAAATTTTGGGCCCATCAATACACGATCTGCAGAAGAACCTTGGGTAGCAAGCTTTTGGATACGAGATGAGAACTCTTCTGCCTGATAAGATGTCAGGGGATTAGTGCTCTTGCAATCAACAAGTGAATTATTAACCTAAAGCTGATGAAAAGACATGATGAATACAAACCTTGTCATCAATCCACATTAAGGAACTGAGCTGATTGTTTAAGATTTGGACAACCACATCTAACGGAGTCATCCCATCAAATGCATCAAATCCTCCTCCCTAAAATAATCAAAGGTATCATAAATTGATAATTGTTAAATGAGCTTAATAAAAAGACTAAAATCATTGAATGTTGGACCATTACCTGGCTGGCATTTAATGTCTGGATAATTGATTTAATCTGCTCAGTCATATGCTCCATTTCCCGCTCTACAAATTCAGCCTGCTCATACCTGTAACAAGAACCAAAAAGAATGTCTCAAACTCTGGTGAGGGCAGGACCTGAATCACACAATTTCCTTAAGGAAAACAGGTTCTGCAAACACATACCCACAATCCTAAATTAAGAATTGTGTAAAAGGTTAAACAGAGTCTAGACCAAAAAATAAATGTGCTATCATTGGATATCATCCATAAAATTTTTGTGTTGGTAAACAATAATACTAATTCAGTTAGTTCTTTAACTACAGGTAGTGGACCAGACTACCAGCATTTCCCCAAGTTCAAAGAGCTCATTGCTGGCTCTAAAATTGATGTAATGGACAAAAGCCAGAAGATTATGGACAACCAAAGTAAAATGACTAAGATAACCTAAGTCGGATAAAGAAGAAAATGGCCAAAGAAACAAGCCCTCACATTGCATCTCTCGTTGATGCAGCCTCATCGTCAAGAAGCAATCCACGCTCATCCTTGTAGATACGCTCTGCTTCTTCTTCCATACTTTGTAAAGCCTTATCAACCTGACAATATTTGCAAAGGAGAAAGAACCATAATTATTCACAAATCATGACACAAAATTTAAATTATTGATCACTCATTCACATTTACAAAAGTTCACAAAGAAGCAAAGATCAAGATTGTTCACTCATTGCGCTGGACCTCATTGTGAGAATGGGGGTTTATGTAAAATAATTCTTGTATCAAAGAGCTTTATATACAACACCCAGACAGACAGCCCTAATAGAAAATACCTCTTGTTGATGAGTCTCAATCAATTCCAGCTGTCGTTCCAAGTTAGATTGGGTTTCAACTACTTTTGCCACTTCAATCTGCTTTTAATTTGTACATTAGGTCAAACAAACAGAACATAATGATCATAATTTTATGACTTCAGATAAGCAGAAAACGGTTAATTAAAGCCTTTTACTAACAGTGGATTTAAGAGATAGTTTGTAAGCAAATAGATTCTTTGACATCGATTCAACTAAGAGGGTAATATAGAATCATAATACTGTTTTTTTCTCTTTCTGGTATATACAATCATAATACTCTTTTTTTCTTTCTGGTATATGCAGTCATAATACTTAATAGACCATACATCACCTCAAGTCTAAGAAGAACATCGCGATTTTGCAAGATCCTCTTGTCCCACTCAGCCATGGCAGTAGCCTGCTTTCGAAACTTCCCAGTGCGCTCTTGTAGTTCAGAATTCCACTCCTTAATGATCTTCAAACAATATAAAATTTTACATTATAAAATATCCAGAATGCTGAAAATATAAATAAGCCCACATACTCTATTTCCTACCACAAAAACAAAATAGAAATAAGACCCCTAACAAGTTCAAGAAAAAATGAGCCGAAAGAAAGACTCTCTCTCTCATTCTCTCTTTAGGTAGCTATCAGAGATGGACATAAAATTGAGGGGCAGTCCCCAGCTTCTATTTCATTATATATATGTAAGTACCTCCTCAACAGTCCTCCCTGTGATCTCAGATGGTAATTTTGGTGTGGTAGTTACTGCAGTACTAACACTTGAACTTGTCCTACAGGAAAAGAAGATGATAAGATAAACAGAAAACCAATAATGCAACATTGAGGCACAAACCTCATACATGCATTATTATGTGATTCTAATGGTAAACGAAATCTAGAGATTGGAGAAAACAGTCTGTTATATAACACCAGTGCTTTTAAGAGAGTCGACTCTGAATGCATGCGGAAAGAGCGATGTTTAAAGTGATCCTTCTAATAGTGATTGAGATTTACTTTTATCTAATAGTGGGAGGCAGATTCAAAAGCAGGAAAATTAAAAAATAACACTAGATCCAAGAGGCAGTATGTAGACAGACCCACTACTGGAAGCTACAACAAGAGATGAAGATGTCTGAGGAGCAGGAGTACTGCCACTGGAAGTTGTTGCTGCCGTAGAAGCTGAAGTAGGTACACCTGCATGACAAATTTGCATGAGAACTCAGGTCATGAACAACTGCCAATAGAGTACACAGCAGAAACACAGAAAGAGGGTACTCCACACATATGTCTTGTTGCGACAATTAATTCTTCAATAATGTCCATTAAAGCAGTGCTGCCATCATTTTTGTTTACCAAGTGAAAACCCTGATTTCAGATCAGGATTTTGTTTTCTTTTTTTCATTGTGGACGTTACAGGATAACAAATTAACATTCAATTATGCAGCTTCATTCATAATACGGTATTGCAGACAAGCATATAGTTCAAAGAAACAGTTAATTTATCCCTAGACAAGCACCTCAGAAACATCTATTAACCATTCTCCATAACTACAATAAAAAATAATTGGAAACAATAAACAACAAAAGGTAATAAATAAAAAACAAACATACCAAAAGCAGTTGCAGTGGCTGTTGATTGTGGTTGTGATGTAGATGCGGGCACAATTGGTTTACTAGCCAATGAGAAATCAGTAAAAGAACTAGTAGTCCCAGAAGAAGTAGCTGTGCTGGCTGTGCCAAAACCAGTAAAAGAACTAGTAGTGGAAGCAGCTGAGCTAGCAGGTGCTGAGGTTAAAGCTGTAGTTATTGCAGCTGAAGAAGAACTCACACTGAAACTAGGCAATGCTACGGTTGAAGCTGCAGGAGCAGTTGTTGTACTAGCAGCCGGAGCGGAAGCACTAGTGGTTGTGACAGTAGAAAACAATGGAGCTGTAGACATACCAAATGATAACGAGGTTGGCTTTGTGGCTGTTGAGGTAGTAGCATTGTTGAAACTAAATGAAAGACTAGAAGAGCTAGCGCTAGATGAGGATGTTAGCGATGGAATTGTAGTGGATGCAGTTGTAGATGTTAAACTTTGAGTTGCTTTTGGAAATGAAAATCCAGTAGATACTGAGAAAGGTGAAGCTGAGCTTGAGCTTGAAGATGAGCTCAAGCTAGAAAATGAAGGACCACTGGATGCAGAGCCAAATAAACTAGAAGAGCCAGTTGCAGCACCAAATAGGCCCGGTGCAGAACTTGCTGTGGATGAAGCTGAACCAATCAGGGACAGTGTCGTAGTTGCTGCGGATGAGGCCGGTCCAAACGGGGATGGTGTCGTACTCACGGCAGATGCGGGTGCTCCAAACACGTTTGATGTTGTACTCGCCGCCAATGAGGGTGCTCCAAACAAGGGAGATGCTGTACTCGCTGCGGATGAAGCCGTTCCAAAAGAAGGCGAAGCTGCACTGGATGCGGTAAACGATGCCCCAAACTGTGACGTAGTGGTACTCGACGCAGAATTAGCAGCGGATGAAGCTACTGAAAACGGAGATGGAGTAGTAGTAATTGTGTTGGCGGATAAATTTGCGCCAAACGGAGAAGGACTCGCACCGGATTTGGAATTGCCGGTGGATGAAGCTGCTCCAAAGGCGGATGAAGCTGACCCAAACAGGGATGGAGAACTGCTCGGAACAGTGGTGGACGAAAATGAACCAAATCCAAAGCCGGGAGGAGCGGCAGCAGGGGCGGAGCTAGGGTTTGCGGTGGATGCGAAGGGAGACGAGGAAGAAGAAAAAGAAGAGGTATTGAAAGAGAATGAGGTAGGGGAAGGGGAGGAGGTAGTGGTGGAAGAGGCAGAGGTAGGGTTTGCGAAAGCGAGAGGCGAGGATCCGAATGAGAATCCCGTGGACGAAGCGGAGGATCCGAATGAGAACTGTGATGGCGTGGAGGATTGAGAGGAAAACGAGGAACCTGACATTGCGGTTTGTGACATTCTGTTACCTTCACCTTCCCTCTTCTCGCTCTCACTGGCTCTGTTCTAAGACGACGGCGTTGCGTTGGGGTTTTGAATTCGAGGGTTTTGGCGGTGGACCGGAACCACCTGTGGGAATTGGAATTCAGTCGGTTTACTTCGGTATTGGCTTTGTGTCCGTTGGTGGTGGATCCCTTATAAATGAAACATCAAAAATCACTAAGCCCAGAAATTGGACAACTAAGCCCAAACATTGTCGGGGTTATTAATAACAGGCGAGTTAGCCAGCTATTTTTTTTTCCAAAAATAAATAAAATAAGACCGCAAACTGCAAAGAGTACAATGAAATCAGGTATATTTACAATTTAGAACCAGTAAACAAAGGGCTTTAAAATGAAATTTGAAACAGAGTATAAGTTGATTTGGTACCTCAGTCACTACAAGGTAACCATCCATCATCTTCTTCAACTCCTTTCGGACCGAGCAAACTTAGGTTCACCTATAAATATCTTCTTGGGAGTCAAAAGTACTAACAGACTTTATTAAAACATTTAATTTCACCATCGTATCAAATGGGAAATATGGACCCTGAAGACGTCAATGCTTAAATGCACATATTTTTGTTGCCAGAGTACGTTGGGTTGATGATGATCGAAATATCTGAAGGACTCTTCCGTTGATTCAAAGGCTCTACAAAATAGTCTTGGCAGTTCCCATTAGCATCAAAGTTGATTGAAACCTGCATTTGTCACAAGAAAATGTTGACAACTACTTAACGCAATTGCAATTAATTTAGTGGAGTTAAAAAGTGCCTGAACAGGATGAGGATGGGGGCAACAACTGATCGTATTTGATCATTTTCTTTCACATTCATGCTTGAAGGGTCTACTCTCCCACTGGCCAATTGTATCCTGTATCCAAATTAAGCCGGAGTTTTGGAAGAGTTTTGTTACCGAGATATTGACATGGCATTTGACAATACCGAATGGGTTTTGAAAATTGAACCATTGGTAAGAACAAGATTATGGTCATTCAATAGCCATATTTGTGAAGGAGCTTCACGGGCACTCTCCAATCTTGAGTTTCAATAGATTGATGGTGCATTTACAAATTAAGAACGAGAATAAAAAAACAAGAATCAGAATAAGTTGTTTAAATTAGTTGTATAAATCATAATAGAAATAGATTGTATTGTTATTAATGTGTTTACTTTATCTTAAAATCTGAATTGATTGTTATAAATTATTAAAATGTTCTTTTAGTTGATTGTTTTCTTTTAATAATAATAATAGACATATTTACAAATATTACAAAATTTCTTAATGCTTTTATAAACTTTGTAGCGACTAAAATGTAAAAGTGAAGGAACTTGACACAAGCAGCACAGCAGCACACTGCTTTGAAAAAAGCGGCCAACTGCTTATATTATGTTTTGAACTAATATTAAGCTGATAAATTAAAAGAAAAATCAAACATAAAATACATATATAAATTTTAAATGATTTCAAGTAAAACATAATAAGTTTCGACAACACGTAATACAAAGTTACAAACATAAAATTAAAATCTCTCCATATCACTTATAGAATTTCAAGCATCACTAGTTGAATAAGTAGTTTACTACATATATAAGTTCAAAATCCCAATAAAGCGGCATAATAGAAAGTTTTAACGTCATAACTTATAACAGACTACATTCGACAATGAAGCATTTGAATGACATTCGACGATGGAGCATTTAAATGACATGTCATTTCTTAAGGTAATCAGGTATGATAAAGAACATATGCAACATATTAAATATATGCGTTCGGAATTGTTAACCAAATGCAGGAAACCTCCGAAAATATCGGACGTGGAAAAAACCCTAGTTTCGGAGGCACTTTTCATCCGCCGTTTAGGGAGGCTAGAACGACTAAAAAGGCACGGTTTCGTGATGAGGAAGTAGCTGGTGATCAGCCCGTGCAGGTCTCGTACAAAGAAACCTTAGTAAACTCTTCGCAAGCAATGGAGAACGGATATGGAGACGGAGTTTTGGACTGGGATTTTGAGGAAGGAGATGTGATTGAGGAGAATGATGGACCTATGCCATCAATAGCATTCTCGGCTAGGATCCATGAGAAGTTGAGTGAACCGTGGAGGAATTCTGTTGTAGTGAAACTTCTTGGCCGGACAATCGGCTATAGGACTCTCTGCACAAGATTGAACGTCATGTGGAAAACAACCATGAGTTTTTCAGTGATTGATTTAGAGAACAATTATTTTTTGATTCGTTTTCGTTCAAGTAATGATGCTCTCGATGCTTTAACTAAGGGGCCTTGGCTGATTATGGGGCACTATTTAACGGTACAGCCATGGACACCCAGTTTCGACTTCACTAAAACGGATATTAATCAAGTCACTGTATGGATTCGACTGCCTGGTCTTGCTGTCCATTTATATGATCGAAAAATTCTGCAAAAGCTTGGAGATTTGGTGGGAACGGTGATTAAAATTTATGCGAATACAGCCTCTTCCACACGAGGACGTTTTGCTCGAGTTGCAGTCACAATCTCTTTGGATAAGCCGTTGGTATCTCAGTTCGTTTTGGATGGAAAGATTCAAAAGGTGGAGTATGAAGGGTTGCCGGTGATTTGCTTTAACTGTGGGAGATATGGACATAATAACAACAATTGCAAGGAAGCTGGTGCAGTGAATGATGACGGAAATCCCCCCCAGCCTAATATGCAACGCCAGGAAGAACATGTTCGTCAGAAGTTTGGCTGTCATGACTATAGCAATGTGGAACCCTTTGGCCCTTGGATGATTGCCACGAGAAAGGGCAGGAGAACAAACATTGGCATGGAGAAAAATAGTGAGCTAAACCGCAACCGAGAGTCGATTGGGGTCAGCACTTCAAGATTTCATGTTTTGGCTCAAGATTCAGATGAGCAGGAGGATCCCGCCCATGCAGCGGTACAGGATGGCCCATCTACTTCATGCCGAATGAATTTGTCTGAACTGAACCCCATTTTTACCTCTCATCAAGAGCCAATGGCAAGACATGGATTAAGGCGTAAGCCTCGTAACAAGGTAGTGAATACAAAACCTCAAGGGCAGAAAATGGCAACCTCATGCAATCCTCTCCAGAACCCCTTCCAGTCAAGTGGTTTTCCCACAAGCGAGAACGACGTAAATCACAATCCCCATGCAAACCGAAACCATACCCCTTTTGTTACGTCTCGTTTTGCAGCTGAGCTCCACCAAGTCTCCCACATTGCCACCACTTTGGACTCAACGAAGCACACTGTAGTTGTCTGTTCGCCTCAAACATTACCCCCGGGGGATGGAGGGGATGTGGACAATGAGCATAGAGCTCGGCAGGGAACAGACCCCCAGCATACCTCTGATCCGCCAGACTTTCGAAACACAACATGTGCTAATATTGTTGAGAATGCCCGTATGCACCCTGAGCAGTCTAGGAGTGGAACCGATGAGGCTGCAATGTTGGAGGGAGAGGAAACGGTGGTTCAAGAAACGCCCATGGCGTTGATGGCTGATATTATAGTTCAGCAAAATTAAGGTTCTTTCATACCTTACTGGAATTTTTTATGTCAGCTAGCATCATGTTCTGGAATGTTCAAGGGGCGGCTTCGAATAATTTTCGCCGTGCTTTTAAGACGCTTGTTAAGAATTATAATCCTTCCCTGGTGGTGTTGATGGAACCTCGTATCAGTGGAAGAAAAGCAGATGATTTTATTAGGAGCAGTGGTTTTGAATATTCCCATCGTGTGGAGGCAGTAGGGTTCGCTGGGGGTATTTGGTTGCTTTGGCAGAATGTTATAGAGGTGGAGGTGCGGTTAAATCATAAGCAATTTATTCATTTCAAAATCAGCAAAAATAAGAACTTTGTGTCGTGGATAACGGCTGTCTATGCTAGCCCAAATCCTATGGTGAGGAAACAGTTATGGAATCACTTGGATAGCCTTGCTTTATCTGTTAAAGAACCTTGGCTGATTGGTGGCGACTTTAACTCTATATTGTACGCATCAGAGAAACAGGGGGGAGCTGCAGGACAATCAAGAGGGTGTGGCTTGTTTCGGCAGTGGTTTGATGACAACCAAATATTTGATTTAAAGTTCAAAGGCCCTCGCTTCACATGGTCTCGTGGCTTTCTTCTTAAAAGGCTAGATAGAGCCTTATGTAATAATGAGTGGCTTTTAAAGTTTACAGATAACTCAGTTCTCCATCTGCCAAAAGTTGCTTCGGATCACAGACCGGTTCTAGTTCGTTTTGGAAGAATTGTACGGGGACATCATGCTAATAGACCGTTTCGATTTTTGGCTTCTTGGTTAACAAATGATCAGTTTAATAATTTTGTTAAGCAGACGTGGGATCCTAAAGCTTCTTATAGCGATGCGGCATCCAATTTTGTCAAAGAGGTTAAAGTTTGGAATCGAGAGGTTTTTGGGAATATTTTTCAGCGGAAACGTGTCTTAATGGCTCGAATTAACGAAATTCAAGCAGCCTTGGAGAATTATAGTTCGAGGGGGTTAATGCGCTTAGAGGCACAGTTGCGGAAAGAATTGGAGACAGTGATGGGGCAGGAGGAGATTCTTTGGTGGCAAAAATCAAGGAAGGATTGGATTATGCATGGGGATAGAAATACTAGGTTCTTCCACCAAAAAACTATTGTCCGTAGGCGACGGAATAGAATTGAAGCCATCCAGGACAGTTCGGGAAATTGGCTTTATAATGAGGAAGAAATCCGAAATCATGCAATGGGGTATTTTTCAGATCTTTTCACAAGTGAGGTGGTAAACCCCTGCACTTATTTTGTCCCCAATTATTTCCCAAATCTGGTAGCTTTTGATATTGATTGTGCCGCTAAACCAGTTTTGGTAGAAGAGATCAAGAATGTTGTTTTTAGTATGAAGCCGCTTAAGGCTCCAGGCACAGACGGGTTGCAAGCTATCTTCTATCAGTCTCAGTGGGCAGTGGTTGGACCTTCCTTCTGCAAGTTCATTGTTGACATTTTTAACTCTGGTAGGATCCCTAAAGAGGTCAATACTACTCTTTTAGTGTTGATCCCTAAAGTGGAGCATCCTACTAGTTTAAAAATGTTTAGACCTATCAGCTTATGTACGGTAGCCTATAAAACTGTGACTAAAATAATTGCGAACCGTTTACAAGCTGTACTGCCTGAAATTATAGGCCCACATCAAACCAGTTTTGTTCCTGGCCGCCACATTATCGATAATATTGTTGTTGCCCAAGAAGTAGTTCATTCTATGCGACGGAAGACAGGCAAGCGAGGGCTTATGGCTATCAAGGTCGATCTTGAGAAGGCATATGATCGGCTCAATTGGTCGTTTATCTTCGAAACTCTTCAGCTGGCTGGTTTTCCGATTCAGCTATCTAGGCTCATCATGGAGTGTGTTACTACAGTTAAAATGAGCATTTTGTGGAATGGAGAGGTTACAGAGGAATTCTCCCCGGGGAGAGGAATTCGACAGGGAGATCCTCTATCTCCATACATTTTTGTGCTTTGCATTGAGCGTTTAAGTCATGGTATTTCTAAAGCTGTGAGGGAAGGCTTTTGGAAACCAATCCGGTTGGCCAAACATGGAACTCCCCTAACTCACCTTTTTTTCGCTGATGATTTACTTTTATTTTCAGAAGCCTCAGTTGATCAAGCCTATATAATTGACGAAGTGTTGGAGAATTATTGCCGAAGCTCTGAAGCAAAGGTTAATAAATCGAAAACCAAAGTTTTTTTCTCTAAAAATGTATCAATTAGAGATGGCCAGCTTATTGGTGACGCATTGGGTTTTTCGGCTACTAAGGATTTGGGTTCTTACCTTGGCATGCCTCTAATTCACTAGCGGGTGAATAAAGCTACTTATCAGTCCATTTTGGATAAGGTGAACATGAGGCTTACTGGATGGAATGCCGCGCATTTATCTTTTGCTGGAAGAGTAACTTTGGCGCAATCGGTGGTTCAGGCAATGCCTATCTATGCAATGCAAACAACTTTACTTCCCCCCCCCCCGGTGCGGCAGAAAATTGACACGGCATGTCGCCGGTTTATTTGGGATGGGAATTCGAAGAGGCACAAGCTAAGTATGGTGGGCTGGGACAGAATTTGTAAGCCAAAGACCCACGGAGGTTTGGGATTTAAAAAGTTGGATGTGATGAATCAGGCGTTGTTGATGAAGCTAACGTGGGAAGTTGTTTCGAATTCGGAAAAATTATGGGTAAAGGTGTTTTGTTCTAAATATGGTTTGGATATTGGAAACTTACCGCTTACACTTCCGGAGAAACAAGGGTCTAGGATCTGGATGGCTATCAGGAAAACGTGGGCAGACACCATGCATGGAGCTCGCTGGTCAGTTTGCAACGGGGGGAGAGTCCGGTTCTGGTTTGACTGTTGGGCAACAAAGCACGAACCCTTGATAACGCTTGCCATCCAGCCAATCCCGCACGAGCGTATCAATGATCCGGTGAGTGAGTATGTCACTGAACATGGGGGCTGGAACTGGCCGAGATTTGAGCATTTGCTACCTAACTTTATCCTCATGCAAATTGCATCAGTTATGCCTCCCGCGCCTCAGCTAGGTGTTGATAGAATTTTTTGGAGTTTTGACCACAGAGGCATCTTTACTGTCCGTTCAGCATATGACTCCATCTGCAGCCAAAATCCCGCCATCAAAGAGGAAATGTGGAGCCTTGCATGGTCGTGGAAGGGACCACAGTCGGTTCGGCTTTTCCTCTGGCAGATTATGCATGGTAGCTTAAAAACTCATGGCGAATTAGTTCGACGTCATATTCCTGTGTCAATGGCATGCGATAGGTGTGGGGCTCCGGTTGAAGACATTCTTCACGCTTTGAGAGACTGCCCGTGCATCAAACGGGTATGGTTGTGTCTTGTTTCAGAGGGTGATTATAACTCTATCTTTCACGCTAATCTCCGGGACTGGATTGTAGTTAATCTTCAGAACAAGTCAAAGCTTGCTTCTCACATTCCTTGGGAGTGTGTTTTTGGGGTGGCCGTTTGGAGGCTATGGTTCTGGAGAAATCATTTCATGGTCGAAGGAAAATTGGTGGATAGCTCAGCAATCATTATGGATGTTATGGCTAGAGCAAATGAAATTCATAGAATTAATTTTTCTCATATGAGTCAGCAACCGAAGAGAAGAGAGATGTTTGTCGGCTGGCAGGTTCCTACATGGCCTTGGTGCAAATTAAATACGGATGGTTCCGTTAGAAATTCATATGAGGCAGGAGCTGGGGGCGTTATTCGTGATTATGTTGGAAATTGGATTTCGGGATTTTGTATGAATATTGGGGAGTGTACGGTGGCTATGGCGGAGCTATGGGGTCTTTATCAAGGGCTAATCTTGGCGTGGGAGGCTGGCATAAAATGGCTATTGGTGGAAGTGGATAGTCTGTATGTTACACAAATGATTTCCAAGCAGGTAGTCGTGCCCAATGTTTCCTATGCTTTAGTGGTTGCAATCTGGGATCTTCTTGATAGGAACTGGCAAGTCTGCCTAACTCACATCTATCGCGAAGCGAATTCAGTTGCAGATTTCATGGCCAATATGGCTCTTTCTCTCCCTAATGGGATGCATTTTTTTACTAGCCCGCCTGTGGGCATTTATTCAGTTATTTTGCAGGACATGATTGGGGTTGCTAAACCCCGTATTGTTCCGATTTAGCTCTTTTTACAGAGCCCTTATTAAACAAAAAAAAAAGAACATATGCAACAAATTATATTTGGTGGCTAACATATCAGTTGCCTCATATACTTGATCCTCGCCTAAGCCTTCGATTTTCATCAGTTCTTCGTATAACTTACCTTATGAATCAGCCATATCCTTATCAGCATCAGAAAATACATTAATCAAATTATTTAGGAAAGGTGGTAACACATATATAGCAACACACACAACCATAATCATTTGTAACATCGTCACCAAACTTTGTATAATTATCATGACTCTCTTATTTCTTGTTAACAAATGAGTCATCTTGTATCTCAACATCACAAATTAAGCCAATCAATATTAATCAAATTTTAGAATTGTAACCAAATTAACTAATGCAAAGAAAAACAATCTAATGAATTAACTAAATAAAGATCATTTAACATATTATTTAATTCTTAATTATTTTAATATTTTGGTCCTTAACTTTTATAAATAGTTGATGCTTAATTAAACATATCACCCAATAGCAAATAGAATCATGTTAATAATGACATGCTTAATTCCAGAAATCAAGTTTGCGGAATGTGAAATCATAAATCTTCACAGTTATTATTAAACAACAAATAAGCAAAAAATGAAGATTATTCAACAACTCATTTTGAAACTCATATTATAATTATACAATATAATGCAAATATATATAAATAAATAAATAAGTGTTTTCATTTTTTTTTTTATACGGATACATTTTAAAACCATGAGCTTTAAAATAGTTAATTTTTACTTATCTTAAACCCCACAAATTTATAATTTATTAAAAAAATTAATTCTTTTGAACTGCACGGTTTAAAAGTGTATTCGCATTTAAGAAAATCCATACATTCGCGCCTTATATATAGATATATATATATATCAAATTAAAAAAATTGAATAAGAATAATAATATAACTACTTAGAATTTTCTTTTCTTCAAATGTTGGCACCGTCGAGCCATGGTCGAGATCACTGAACAACTGTGGCCCGGTTTAATGGTACGTTCCTGATGGAAAGTTCGATGGGATTGATCCGTCCACGACGTGTAGATTAGACTAGTTCCAATATGCAGTCATTGAATCATCCATCCGTTGAAGAGCTAGTCGTAAAGCGGTTATTATCAATGGGATGTGGAAATCGATGCTGCTCTTGGCGTTTTGGCTGAGTGTTAATGTTGAAAGAAATCTTGTTGCTGTTGGAATGAAGCTATTGCGTAGGATGGCCGTCATTTCACACTTGAAATTCAAACCGGCTATTTCCTGATTTTTTCCGTAAACTTCACACAGCGGCAGAAGAAAGATCGAGCGGACAGGTAATCTACTCTATATTGCAGGAGATCGAGGTATGAATTTTTTTTTTTTATCTATTTCTTTTAAGGGAGATGAGCTTGTACTTTTCTGCTAAATGATTAGGTAACAGTTCGGATATTGTAGAATTACAAGTATCAAAGAATTCAGTTGTGACGTGTCATAGAAATATTCTCCACGATTCTGGAATTAGGGTTTCTGTTCATAAATCTAACCACATTTTACACCAACAAAGTGAAATGCTATAAAATTTAAAGTCCAACAAAGTGTTGGCTCCACTGGCAATGAAGTCCCCTTAAGTGGCTTGACTGGATTTGCTTTTTAGTTTGAGTCGCAGGAAAGTCATTTTTGTTGGAAGAACCTATGCCTTCTGGTTCGAGCGAAAACTGCTAATCTAAGTTGTGGTACGGGCTTAAAATTGTCTCCCACAGTTGGGACCCACACCCAAGATACCTCATGGTTAAAATAAAAAAAAAATATTTGGAGTTTTTTTCTTTATTTATCTCCTAGTCCATTAAGAATTAATCAGTGCGCAGGGAAGACAATAGAGTGTCTGGATTCCTTGATAAGTCTTGAAATCTTTCTGAAATTTAATGTATGTTGATTGCATTCAGCTTTAAACCCTAATTTAATGTTCCACCACAATTTTTCTGCTTTTTTCCTTCTGTTGATTGCATTAAGATTATGTAATCGAATATTGTCAAAAAAAAAAAAAGATTACATTATCGAAATAGAATTAAGCGGCAAGATATCTGCACTGCTTACAAATTTTCAAATCTAGCTAAAAGAATTGTTTGCAGTAGATTATATCCTATGAGCATTCTAGATGGATGGGTGATGAAGATAGGCGGAAATGACCTGAAACTTATAATTATTAGGTTTCTTGTTGATTCATTACACTCGCGTATTGTAGCACAAAGTGAGCTGCTTGCTCCCCATTTATAGTTTTCTAGTTTGGATCTTATTGATAAGAATTTACAAATTTCTAATGTTATGAATTTGGTGTCTATTTTACGGAGGTGTTTATATAATGCTTGTTTATTAATTATGAGTTGCTGTGCAAAATTGGGGGGGCTGCTCTCATGTACTTATTTGATAGCCCAAGCTTCCCCTTTTTATTGTTTTCCATTTAAGCCGTTAAGGCTCCAACTCATTTTATTTGAGAAGCTATGTTAAAGTCACATTATTTGTTTCACACATATTTTAGGATTGGAGGAGTGTAATGTTATGTAATAAGGGCTGATTAAACTGTTGGAGGGTGTAAGAAAATATTTCTTAGGATCGTCTTGATCGAGCTGAGTGCTGCAACAAGCTGCGCTGTCACAGCGCGCAGCTGCCTCGCGCCTATGAAAGAGGTGAAATATTTTCCTCAAATATAAGTGTGGGGTAGCTGCTCCAAACAGGGCCTTCAAATGGAAGCTATATTGTGCATTCAAGAGAATTGGTCTTCTTCAAAATTAATTTAAGAAAATTTCTTACTCCATTGCCAGGTTCTACGAAGCAAGCCGTGCAAAGTACGCTCTGAAACAGTAAAATGAAACTGTCATTTCAGATTATTAGGACTGCAACAATGAAGAATCATTTGTGAAAATTTTGCGTTGTTTTCGTTTAGTTTTCAAAATTTGTTCATTAGCATTATCATGATTCTGTTTTCGTTTCTTTGAATAAAGATTCACTCTAAATATACTTAAATGCAGTTATAAGTTTACCCGCGGGATGGTTGCGGGTGGCGGGACCTTTGCATACGTATGCGCGCCACGTTCGCTTGCCAAACACGAACATTCAAAATTGCAGTCGGTTAAGGGTATTTCTGTCATTTCATTGAATCTCCATAGTACATCTCGCTTTCGCGTATGTTTTCCGCAGGGATTTTTTTTTCCTTTTTTAAACAATGAACGGCTACTTCATTTTGTAAAATTTCTGCGAGGGAAAAAAAATGAAGTACAAAGAGCGGCTCCAAGTAGCCGCGAAAATCATACACGACAACGACGAGCGCGATGGTCAGACGCCGGTGGACGCTGCGGAATTCGGTGTCACGGCTGAGCTAAAACCTCACCAAGTCGAGGGACTGTCTTGGCTCATAAGAAGATATCTTCTTGGCGTCAATGTTCTTCTTGGTCGGTTTTTACTTTTCTACACAAATTTAGGGTTTCTTTTCGAATTCTGGTAAAAACAAAAGAAGCAATTCTCCAGAAACTTTGAATCTTACAACTGTTTTGATTGTATTTGCAGGAGACGAGGTATGCTCTTTCGATCCATTTCTCTAATGGAACAGATTTTGTTCTTCAATCGTCATAAACGTCTGTTTTTTTTTTCTTCTTTCCTCTTATTTTGAATTTTGGACTTATTTCCACTTTCCCAAACATGTATTGGGCAAAATTTATGATACTTATTTTGAATTATTTATTGGACTTTAAATTTTATAGCATTTCACTTTGTTGGTGTAAAATGTGTTTAGATTTATGAACAGAAACCCTAATTCCAGAATCGTGGAGAATATTTCTGTTGCTTTCACTCTGTACTGGAAATTGCTGCATCAAACTTTCTGATTGATTTTAACTTCTTTCAGATCTAGTTGTGCAAGACTGTTTAATATTGCAGTGAGCTTAGTTTTGGCCTTCATTAAACTTACGTAATTGAATAGAATTCAGATGTAAGACAACTGCACTGTTTAGCCTTTTCTAACCTATGTGCATTATTTCCAGATGGGATTGGGGAAGACTCTGCAAGCCATCTCTTTCTTGAGCTATTTGAAGTTTTCTCAGATGTCACCAGGGCCATTTTGTGAGTTAGAAAAAATGCCTTTTATCCATCTCTTGATATTGTAAGAGTTATCTGGAAACAGTTTGAGTTAGTGCTATTATTTGTTTATTTTCTTCTTCTTGTATTGTTTTACAGTGGTATTATGTCCTCTAAGCGTGACAGATGGTTGGGTATCAGAGATGGCTAAATTTACCCCAAAACTTGAAGTTCTGAGGTATGTTGGTGAGAGAGAACAGCGGCGCAATATACGCAGAACAATGTATGAACACGTGAAGGAGCAGTCCCAGATGTCTAATGTGAGTTTTTTGTCCTAGAATTTGGTCTTACAAATTAAACTCAGACTATTAGTAGGACTAATTTTGAATTGTATGGATTTATGCAAAATTGGGTTGTTGTTTAATCCTTGGCATTTTTCATGGTGTATGTTTCATTTGACATATATAGATATAGAGAGAGAGAGAGAGAGAGAGGTTATCTAATAATGGATCTGCACTTTAGTTAAAATGTTGGATTCCAATTGGATAATATCTACATATGTTGGGTCCTACCGTGTGTAGCTATTAAAATTAAACAAAAAAAGGAATTCAATGGTCCAAATTGGGAGCTTGCACTTTATAATGTAATTTTACAATGAGAAAATCTCTTAATTATTAAAGTAAGGGACAAGTTAAAAGAAAAAAAAAAACACAGTCCGTATTGAAATCTGTGTTTTTTTGTCTTTTAACTTGTCCTTACTTTGTTAAAGTACGGGATTCCCTTGTTATAAAATTATTTTATACAAGTACGTAGGAAGATGAACTAGTAAGCACCAATGCCAACCATATAGTGAGCACCTGGACACGGGCAGCGTCTGTGACTCCTTGTGGATGGTGTTAAAGCTGTGGATTAACCAGATGGTGAGCATCATCGCCTACTAGATCACTCTCTCTCTCTCTCTCTCTTTATATACACACACACTCTCTTATATATTTTCCTCTTTTTTCCACATTTGATTGTCTTGATGGTTTCAAGTTAAATTCTTTTGCAGGTCTCACCATTGCCTTTCGATGTACTGTTGACGACATATGACGTAGTATTGATGGATCAGGGTTTTCTTTCCCAAATACCATGGTGCTATACAATAATTGATGAAGCTCAGAGACTTAAAAATCCTTCTAGTGTATGTTTGAGATTTATGTATTCATAAACCTTTATTTCTGTATTTACAATTGTTGGCTGAAAGAACTAATTTTATTCTGTATAAAGCAAATAATAGAGTATTTACTGTCAATCACATGAATTATCATATTGCCGTAGCTTTTATATGTAGTTGGGTCAGTTTATATGATGTAAATCAGAATGTGACTAGAATTATGTTGGTAAGACTGGTGGCATATAGGTACTTGTTTCCCTTTTCTTCGCCTTTCTTTCTTCATTTGTTGATTACTTGTGTGAATTTGCTGCTGGTTGGGTGAAATGGACTGGAACAGAGTGGTGAAAAGTCTTTCTTTTCTCTTTTCTATTCCCTTGTGATTAGTCAATGGAAGCATTTTAATTCTTTTTTAAATTTATTTTTTAAAAACAGGTTCTGTACAATGTCCTCAGAGAGCATTTTCTTATGCCAAGACGATTACTGATGACAGGCACACCTATCCAAAACAATCTTTCTGAACTTTGGGCTTTGATGCACTTTTGTATGCCTTCAGTTTTTGGGACGCTGAACCAATTCCTTTCTACTTTCAAGGATGCTGTACATTCTTCATCAGGTATTTTATTGTTCTATGATTAGGTTGTAGAAAATTGAATTCCTTTCTAAATGTGGTTGTCCACTTTGCATCCAATTGAAAATCAAAAGATGAACATATTGATCGAAAATATTTCTATTATTGATATCACTTTAGTGACTTTTTTACCCCCTTAGTTTGGTTGATGAAAGGTTGTGATTAGACTAAACTCTGAGCGACTGCTTTTCTGTTGTTGTGTCTCTTGTGCTACTGAAAGCTCTAAAAGTTCAATAGTTAGTCCTCTATGGACCTTGAAATTCTATATTTCAGAGTTTTGTTGCCTTATTTGTTTTTTAATACTGCATTTTCTTGCTCAAATTGGATATAAGAAGGGAGTTTTGTTTCCTTCAAATTTTGATGGATGAAAGTCTACGTGCCTTTATGTTTCATGCCCAGAAAAGCAGAATTGATCGTGTCACATATTTTTGTGATCTATTTTTATCAGAAAAATTAGTAGCCAACTCCTAAATGGATTTACTGTGAATGAAGAACGGAAGTTTGTGCATATGGTTTTTAATTATTCCTCATCTTCTCAAAAGTTTAGAGCTTAAAGTGGATGAATTTTGACAATTCAGATGAACATTGTTCTGTAGACAATTCAAAGCAATTGCTGTTTTTCTTGTTTAATTTCAGTGCTTGATGATATTATCACAAACAGCCAAAATCTAATCTTTGTCAAGAATTTTATGCACTGTATGTCTTTTTGTAAATATTGTATTTGTTTTAAATGAACAGCTCCGAAACGAGGCAAGATCAAGGAACAATTTACGAGTTTGAAAGGTATATTGAGTGCTTTCATGTTGCGGCGAACCAAACAGAAGCTTGTTGAGTGTGGACATCTAATGCTGCCTCCCCTTACTGAGATAACAGTGTAGGCTTCCTAATTCTAAATTTTTAGATTTTGTTAAGGTAGAACTTTTCTTTGTGTTTCCTGCCATGCCATTCTTTTTGCACAAACTTGTGAGGCCTGATTGCATCATAAGAGGTTTAGACACTTTATCATGACAGGATGGCTCCACTTGTCAGCTTGCAAAAGAAGGTATATGCGTCAATTTTGAGGAAGGAGCTTCCAAAACTTCTCGCATTGTCTTCCAGAACTGCTAATCATCAGTCTTTGCAGAATACTGTATGTTAGCTTGTTAAAATTTCACCTTGAAGCCTAGTTTCTTATTTTCCTGCACGTATCTGCAGCAAAGCAAACTACTTTCCCTCCTTGAGTAAACATTGAGGAGAGCATTATGTTTCTAGAAATATTTTTTGTTGACATGTAATACATGATTTTATGATGATAATTTGTTTGCCCATTCTGAAAGAAATTTATGAGCTCAATGACCTTCACCCATAGAAAGTAGGCTGCATTTACATTATGCTTCCTGAATCCTAATCCTTGTTAGTTTTTAGATTATCATGGAGAACAGTGAAACCTTAGATTCCTTGTGTGGTGGAATGTTTTTCAAATACTTGGACTATATATTTGCTTGGCTAGACCTTGGAGTTTTTCAGTTTTGTAGGTGATCAGACTTAAAGGCCTATACTTGTGCTACCTGCTGTGTTATTGATTGCTCCTAAGAGTTTCCTTTTCTTGTTGTAACACCAGTTATACCTTAGGAATTTGAAAAGAACTATGCAAAAACCTTTTTTTTTTGTGTAATTACCTATTGGCTGAAAGACCTTCCATTAAAAGAGGAACTCTTTGCATGTCTTGTGAATTTAGTTAAGTGATTGACATTTAATTGCATAATTACGGTGCAACTCTTTCAATGTCTTTACTCCTATTTACCTATTCCTCTTCATTTGGGGATTGAATATTCTTGTTGTTTAATTATTAAATCTGTGGAGTGTCCAGTTAATACAGTTACGAAAGGCATGTAGCCATCCTTACCTATTTCATGGTATTGAACCCGAGCCATATGAAGAAGGTGAACACCTGGTTCAGGTACTCTGTCAATTTAAGTTGGTTTAGTACAATAAAGGGTAGTGAATTCTGTGTTGGAATCAATTTATGTGATGTCTAATTGATAACCGAAGGAGTAAGGAAAATTGAGGAAGTGGTTAAAACACTATGTTTTATTGTTCTCTGTTTCTTAGTTAGGGAAACTAGGCGTGGTTTCAATGTCTCTGAGTCCGCTCTTTTTGTATTTACCTTATGCTATCATATAATAATTTCCTAAACTTTTTTATTTCCTTGATCAGGCCAGCGGTAAACTTGTAGTTCTAGACCTATTACTTAAAAAGTTGTACAATTCTGGGCATCGTGTCCTCCTCTTTGCGCAGATGACCCAAACACTTGACATATTACAGGTTTGTTTCCATAATGGAAACATTTAATTCTGGCTTCTGTTTGATTGCAAATGCTATGTGCTTTTTGACTATTTTAATCAGAGTCTCTCACATGCTATGCAGGATTTCCTTGAATTACGAAAATATTCCTATGAGCGTCTTGATGGATCAATTCGAGCTGAGGAGCGCTTTGCTGCAATAAGACACTTTAGTGTGCAATCAGCTATAGAGAGACTGTATTCTGAAGCTGGAGGAAATGATGCTTTTGTTTTTATGATATCTACAAGAGCCGGAGGAGTTGGCTTGAATCTTGTGGCTGCTGATACTGTGAGCTCTACGAAACACTTAACTTATCAATTTCTTGCTCTTTTGGCTTGAATGCACCATAGAAGCTGTATTATGTTCAAAAGAGAATTGGTCCTCAAAATTCATTTAAGAAACTTCTTATGTTTTTGAATAATTTAAATGGCATTTCACAAATTTCTGCCCATAACCAGGTCATATTCTATGAGCAAGATTGGAATCCTCAGGTGGACAAGCAAGCTCTGCAGCGTGCGCACCGAATTGGTCAAATGAACCATGTGTTGTCAATAAACTTAGTAACAGAACATACAGTTGAGGAGGTAAGATATTATATACTACTTTTTGGACTGGTTATATCTGCAACTGAATTTCACTATTGTCATTCCAGGTTATTATGAGGAGAGCAGAGAGGAAGTTGCGGCTTAGCCATAATGTTGTGGGGGATGATGTTGTGGACAGGGAAGTGAAAGAAAGAACTGCAGTTGAAACGGATGATTTGCGATCTATCATATTTGGGTTACATCTTTTTGATCCTAAAGCAATTAATAATGAAGAATCAGATGATCTTAGGCTGTCAGGATTAAATTCTATGGTAGAGAAAGTAATTGCAATGCGCCATGAACAGGTGTCAGGCAAGGCTGGTCGGAAGTTTGAAGTCAATCCAGTGGCTCTTTTGGAAGAAAGTGATCTTTTAATGCACGAGAGTTTTGCATCTGCAACTTCTTATCCTGATCTGGATGAGGCTTCATATCGATCATGGGTTGAGAAGTTCAAGGAGGCATCAGAATCAAGCAGCAATACTATTGCAGAGTCGGGAAGGAGGAGGAGTCCTGAAGATAAGCAGCGGAAGCTTGAGGCAGCAAGAAGAAAGGCAGAGGAGAAGAAGTTGGCTAAGTGGGAGGCCAATGGATACCAATCATTGTCTGTTAAAACTCCTGTCTGTTCTCCTGGTGGTGATATGATGTCAGACTCTGGTTCTGTTCAATTTGTTTATGGAGATTGTACGCATCCTTTTAGGGTTTGTCCATCAGAGCCTGCAGTTATATTGAGGTTATCCTTTTACTGGAATTTTGCCATTTTGAGCTCTCTTATTGTTGTGCTTGGGAGTTTTGTGGCACCATGCTGGCTAATGCTTTTTCCTGTCTTCTTTCCAGTCAAAAGGAATAATTTTATATTTTGTATTTCACATTTTTATGTTTATCCATCCTTGATGCTCCACTCTTTTCCCACTTGAATATAATCATGAGGTCATCCAACAAGCAATTTTGAGGGTACATCATTTTTTTATGTTGTTCTGCTTTTGGTGGTATAGTTATATTTGAAAATTTTGATGTTGAGTTTGAATGGAATTTTATACGTACTATAATTAATTTCTAAATGAAATATTTAGATTTCTTTTTTGATTTCTATCTATGGAGCAAAATGCTTAGAAGATCTGTGAAGCTTGACAAATGAAATTGAGAATAGTCTTGTAGATGGTCACCAGAAAAGAACATTTTTTGAGAGTTTTGCCTAACCATTAAAAAAGTGGAAGCATGAGATTTTTTCGCAGCATCATACTGCTTATTACCGCATGCAGTACAGAATAGTGAACTAGGATCTTAGGTTCTAACTATCTGTAGAAATTTTGTCAACACACGTCTGTTCTTGATCATGTAGAGAAGATTTTTGCTGCATTAACTTTCCTTAACGCAATACATTCCTTGCCTAGTTGAGAATATGTTCTTGATTGAAGTGTTTTTGTTCATTTTATGCTTCATTGTGATGCAGTAAGTTTCTTGTCATAAAGAATATGGTACGCTGAGATGTTTTATATATTGGTTGGGCAGTTTTGTTGATAACTCGGGGCAATGGGGCCGTGGAGGGATGTTTGATGCAATAGCAAAACTTTCTTCTAGTATTCCTGATGCCTATCGACGCGCTTCTGAATTTGAGGACCTTCATCTTGGTGATCTTCATCTTATAAGGATCAATGGTCTGCTTTCATTTTCTTTTTCCATGTAAATTAGATTGTTTAATATCCTAACCACTTCCTGATAGACAGAAACACACTTTAGTATGATGTCTTTCTATAAATTGTTAAAAATCCAGCTGGTTCCCGATGCCTGTGAACCAACATATGAATTTCATATACACAGTAACACAGATTTCCTGGCATTTTTGGGGCACTTTATGTTTTATATCTTATACACAATACCACTTCCCTCAAATGCTTTTCATCTTTAAACATCAACTCCTTTTCTGCCGTGCAGAGGATTGTGATGATGAGAATATGGATAATACTACCACTCTGTGGGTGGCTTTGGCTGTGGTACAGTCGTATAATCCTAGGCGGAAAGTCCCTCGCAGTGATATCTCTATTCCTGACCTGGAATGTTGTTTGTCAAAGGCATCATTTTCAGCAGCTCAAAATTCTGGTAAGTTTCTGCACACCTTAGCGTATTCAGATATTAAGAATTGGACGGTCTGATTTCTTCATATTTAGATACCCACTTTTTAGTGTGTTGTCCGATTATTTAATGTTGAATAATCAGACAGTCCATTATGTAAAGCAAGTGAAAAAAAACTGCCCTAGATTTTTCCTTTCTGTATTTTGTCTCAATGTTGAATCATCAGAGCTATTGCATATTGCTACTGTATGAATTCAAGGTAGTCTCTTCTGGTCAATTTGGGTAGTCATTTGACTGCTTGTTAGAAGCACAAAACTCATAATCGAACTGTTTTTGACTGCTTTGATTGAAAAACTTTTTTTTATCTTTTTTCTGTGATACATCTAAAGCTATTTTATTTACTGCCCATTGTCCAAAAGCTTCAATCCACATGCCAAGAATTGGTTATCTAGATGGATCAGGTCGTTCACAGTGGTATACCGTGGAACGTCTCCTACGAAAATATGCTTCCATTTATGGCATAAAGATTTTCGTGTATGCCTCTCTCTCTTTTTCACCCACTCCTACAACCTTGTGCGGACCTACATGTGTTTAACATGTTAACTCCTCTTTTATTTCTCATATTCACAGGTATTATTACCAACGGTCATCCTGATGCTCAAGACATGACGGTGTATACATGTACAGATGTATTGGTTATTTATAGAGTGAAATATGTTGTATTCCTACCTCTGAATACATGAGAGAACTAAAACTTAATGTGTAGGAAACCTTTTCTTATACATCCTAATTTTTAATGTTTGTAACCCACTTTGTGGTATGGATCTATGAATCTACCTGCTTGATAGTACTAACGGTAAAACTTTCTGAAGGATTTTAGTTGTACTGTACTACTACGGATTGTTGGTGAGATGGGTCCATCAAAAGTAACCCTTCCCAGAAGTTTTGAAGTAAGCCTAGGAAGCTGAGTTTGCATGGATGATCTAATGGGATTTCAGTAAGGAAGACGGAAGAAGCTTTGAGGATGCTATTTTACCCGGCATTTTAAGTTTCAGACTTAGTTTCCTTAATCATAATTGTGTGATTTATCTTACAGGTAAGAAGCATCGAGGTCAAGACGGAGTTGAGATCCACGGATGCAATGTCCCGACTTTTACTGAGAATTTAAGTGAATGGAAAGATAATTTATTCTAGTGAACACAATTAGCTCCGTTAATTCCACAAGGAAATTACTTGAATCTACCACCAGAGGTTAATCTCTTATCTTGCTTGAACCGTTTTACAAAGAGGGGAATCTCAAAACAGTGATTGGGGTTTAGGGACGAATGATGTGACTGGGGAAGTAATCATAACGAGGAAAGGTTAACGTGCATACATTTCGCAGACACGACCTTTCTCGACATTTTTGTCTTGCTCATATACTCATTGGAAAGTAACTTTGAAATTGAGTGGTTTTACGCAAGAAGAAACAAAAAGATTATTTATTCCCAGACCCTTCGCACAAACAACCCATAAACCACCAACTTCGATAAAAATAAGTGTTTGTATAATTTTCATGCTAGACTTCCTTGACACCAACCTCTCTCCAGTACTAAACTGATCTCCCATTTATATCCGCCTGCCATGCGAAAACATGTACATTTAACATTTCCATCATAACTGAACATTCTTGTCTTCCGGCCCCGACTTCAAGATGTCACAAATTAACGGCAGTGGCAGCGACGGGCACCATTCTGCTTCAGCTAGGCGGACTCCCACTCCCGGAAAGGCAACTGTTCTTGCTATTGGCAAGGCCTTCCCTAGTCAGCTCATTCCTCAGGAATGCTTGGTTGAGGGCTACCTTCGGGACACTAAATGTGAAGATGAGTCCATCAAGGAGAAACTTGAACGCCTGTGTAAGTGAAAATTATTACTTCTAGCAGTGATATAGATATATTTTGGTATATTATTCTTTTTTTAAAAAGTCATGGCTACGTTGGAGTTGTTTTGGTATAAATAGTAAAAAATACGTTATAACTTTAATCGTGTTTTTTAAATAAAAAAAAAAAGACTGAAATAATAATGCCTTTCATTTCAATTTGTGTTCACTTTTGCTAGGTAAAACCACTACTGTGAAGACAAGATACACCGTCATGTCCAAGGCGATCCTGGACAAATATCCTGAACTGACAACCGAGGGCTCAGCAACCATCAAACAAAGACTTGAAATAGCAAACCCAGCAGTGGTAGAGATGGCCTTGGAAGCAAGCCTTGCTTGCATTAAGGAATGGGGGAGGCCTGCGGAAGACATCACTCACATTGTCTATGTTTCATCCAGTGAGATTCGTCTACCCGGTGGCGATCTCTACCTCTCCAGCAAGCTTGGCCTTAGGAGTGATGTTGGCCGAGTAATGCTTTACTTTCTGGGCTGTTATGGCGGTGTCACTGGCCTCCGTGTTGCTAAAGACATAGCTGAAAACAACCCTGGAAGCCGCGTTTTGCTTACCACTTCTGAAACTACCATACTTGGGTTTCGCCCACCAAACAAGTCCCGCCCTTATGACCTTGTTGGGGCAGCTCTCTTTGGTGATGGAGCTGCTGCTGTGATCGTTGGAGCTGACCCATTCCTCGATAAAGAGTCTTCTCCTTTCATGGAACTTAACTATGCAGTCCAACAATTCTTACCAGGGACACAGAATGTCATCGATGGGCGTCTTTCTGAAGAGGGTATAAACTTCAAGCTTGGCAGGGACCTTCCTCAGAAGATTGAAGAAAATATTGAGGAGTTTTGCAAGAAGCTCATGGCCAAAGCTGGTTTACAAGATTTCAATGATTTGTTCTGGGCAGTTCATCCTGGAGGACCGGCAATTCTGAACCGACTGGAAAGCAATCTCAAGTTGAATAATCAGAAGCTTGAATGCAGCAGGAGGGCATTGATGGATTATGGGAATGTGAGCAGCAACACTATCTTTTATGTTATGGATTATATGAGGGAGGAGTTGAAGAGGAAAGGAGATGAGGAATGGGGACTTGCTTTAGCTTTTGGACCTGGCATTACATTTGAAGGCATCCTTCTCCGTGGCCTGTGATTGCTTTTCTTGCATTTAATTTTCAATTTTACAGCTTTTCGAGTTTCCACTTAATTTCAACTGCTTGTGCTAAATAATGTGGAAATCGAAAGATATTAGCATACTCGACTTACTGCACCAGATATCTAAAAGAGTTTTATTGTTTTTCGTTAAAGTTAATGAGAAAACTCCGTGAGTACCGCATAATACAAATGTTAAAACCTCGAGTGTAAACAAGGCATTGGGTTCGATCCAACTCATATACTTGAAGAGAGAAATATGCTGTCATTGGATTATAGCTGAAAATAATTAATAAAATAAAAATTAATAAACTTAATTTTGATTTTATTTATGCCTAATATCTAACCTAAAAAATTTCAAAAATAAAGAATGTTAAAGTTAATTATTGTTATAAGAGATAGTTTCGTAATGATATAACTTAAAATTAATTATTGTTATACGGCTAATTTGGTAATACTGTACCTTTTAAAATAATTATTGTTAATTGTGCCGTAAAAATATTTAGTTATGAATAGAACCAGTTAAATATTTAGTAAATTTTATTTTTAAATTTGTTGTGAGTCTTAAAAGTATTTGTATGTGTTTGGTAAATCTTATTTTTAAGCTTTTGCAAGGGTCAGTTTGGCAATAATGTAACTTTTGAAATAATTGTTATTAGTTATATTGTATACACAATTAGCTGTAAATAAAATCAATTAAACGTTTAGTAAAATTTATTTTTAAAAATATTATGAGTTTTAAAATCAAATGTATATATTTGGTAAACTGTTAATCTACGGTAAGATTATAAATGATTGAACTAGACATAATATTGAATAAAATTTATTTAGATAATTACAAACATGTATATGAAATATTTTTTATTGTGTGTAGATAATAATTAATAACTAAAATAAATATTTTATACTATTAATTTTATTTTTTTATTTTTTTATCTCAATATAATTGGTATTAATAATAATCTCCTTAAAGTTAATGATTTTATTTTCTAATTAATAAGGATAGTTTTATATTTTTATAATATATTAGTATAAGTGGATTTTCAAAATCTGTTGTAGGATGAGATAATTTTGTTGAAAGTGATTTGTAAAAAACTACATCAAACACCAAAATTAATTTGTAGCAGCTCACGATCACTTTTAAACATCCCAAAAGTAATCTCAGAGGGCCCTATATAATTAAATTGAGCATAATATTGAAAAAAAAAATATTTACCCATTTATAAACATGTACATAAATTTTTTCATTGTACATATATAATAATTAATAACTAAAATAGACATTTTATATTTTTATTTTTATTTTTATCTCAATATAATTGGTAATAATGATAATGTCTTTGAAGTTAATGATTTTATCTCCTAATTAATAAGAAAAGTTTTAGTTTTATGATATATATGAGGATACATATGAAATTATATTGAATATGAAACTGACCCTCAAAATCAAAATTTAAAAAATTATTCCTTCCATATTTTTTAAAATCCACTATAGGATAAAGTGAGTTTACTAAAAATAAATTTAAAAAAAATTTACTAAACACCAAAATTATCTTTTAACTTTTCAAAATTATTTTTTAACTTTAAAAAATCAAATCCCAAATGAACCTAACTCATTCTTATAGTTCTCATGTTATGTTTCAATTAGCCATTGCATTCATTTTTTCCGATAATAACTAATAAAAGTAGGTAAATAATCATCTATGATTTGTATGTACACATTTGTGTGCGCACACACGTATGTGTGTGTAATTAATAAAAAATAAATTAAAAGATAAAAACACGTACAATCTATTAATAAGAAATTGACATGCATCCTATTACGTGTATCCGATCAATATACAATCTATGAGTTCGTACAGAGCGAAACTCTTATTATTAGAGTGAGACTATTGACACCCCTCCAAATATTTATTAAGACGATTTTAATAATTTTACAATTTTAACCTTTGTTAAAGTTACATAATATGACAATTTCTAAGTAAAACCCTACTCAAAATTCAAATAATTTTTTTCCTTAAAAAATCTAATATTTTAGAAATTAAAATTTTATTTTTTCTTTTAATTTTTAGGTGAGGAATTTACCACAGTTAAATGCAATAAAAAGAAGAGAACTCGTTGTTTTTTTTTTTTTTTGAATGAAAAGTCCTATTGTTGAAATAGGTTTAATAATAAAAATAAACAAAAAGTACAGAATGGGGTTTACTCTAATAAGTTTTAAGTAAGAATATTTTTATCATTAACAGAGGTATTAAAAGAATTTTATAATTTTTTAAAATATTTTAATGATGTTAATAAAGAATATGGGTGCTGAGAGTTATTTGGAGCCACTCTTAGTATTATTATATTCACTTTAAATTTTATGTCATCTTTGACCTCGCCCGCCGTTACGCGTTCGGCGAGGAAAAAGAAGTATAGTTGGAACTCGGAACCGAGGAGTATTATAAATTTAAACTGTAACGAAGTAATTATACAGAAACGACATCGTACCTTTGTTATTTCCGTTTGGTTCCCCTCTTTTTAACGCAAGTACTTATTCAGAAATTTTCATCGACTCTTCCCGTAAAATAACGAATTTCAAATAAACGCTAGAGCACTGCTTACATCGAATTGCGGATACTATTCGAGAAATTTTCAGGTAAATAGTTCGAGCCAAGTTTCCTTTCTTGTTCAAAAGTTTTGAATTTAGGGTTTCTGTTGCGGATTATTTCTTTAGTTTGTACAAATTTCACTTAATCTATCAAATTATTCACTGCAAATTATTCCGCAAATATTTTGATCATTAAATGCTATTGCAGGCACATCCAAAATTTAAATTGGTTGAGAATTAGCTGAATAAATTATGGAGCTAGTAGAATTTTAACAGCTTTATTTCATGTTTCTTTTTGCTTACAAGATTCCTTTTGTTTGTCAGAAAACTGACTTCAATTATGGAAGCTACAAGTGCTATGAGTAGAGAATCTAGCACGCCATTAGTGGTAAATTTATTTTACATTTTTTATCTTATTCTGATGAAACAGTCAAGACTTTTTGCAACATTTCTTTCGTTTTGTTAAGGACAGAATGATGGTGTCAGAAATGATGGATTCATTCCTCAACTATTGACTTCGTTGCCAGTTCTCGATGGTGCTGCTTCTTATCTCGCTCAAACAACATCTTTAATAACTGGTTGTTTCTCTGATTATTCTGGTAAGCTCTAGCTTTGGTTTTCGAGTTTATATGATTAGGCAGGCTTGGTTTTGATGGCACTTAAATTTATAATATTGAAAAGATTTATCATTTTCATAAATTGTTAAATGACTTTTTCTTTTGCTTGTATGCTAATGTCCTATAAGGCTTTGCATATGGAATTCAAACAGTTGAAGGAAATTCTTTCCTAAGAGAGGTTTTGCTAAATAACTTTACCAACCTATAATAATCAATGTGATTTTGTTCTACATTTACTCTTATTTCGCCTAGTGATTTCCTTGTTCTTCATCCTTAAATGAGAGGACTCTAAATTTCATGTTCGCAATTATATTTATATATGGCCATGTAATTTTCTGTGGATTAAGCAGTTCCAGCTTTCTTTTTAACTGGTCAAAAGGGGCTATTGTTCCCTAAAGTTACAAATGAATGAAAATGTCAGCGTTGAGATCAGAGAAGATTTACTGCTGTTATTCTTGTCCCCAGGGCCATATTGATATTGTGGTTAATGAATTATTGTTATTATTTTTCAAAAATTTTGCAGTGGAATCCCCTTCTAGAGATTCTGGGGGCTCAGTTGTGCATGCCCAGGAAATGGAGACATTTTCTTCTGCACAAACTGAAGAACATCTGGAGTTGTCCTGTAATAGCCACAATTCTTTATCAGAATCATCTACCCCTGCAACTTCCTCGCCACCTATTCATGATGGAGAAACAAGGGGTTCTTCTGAAGATCCATCTCAAAGAACTCATGCACTAATAGAATCAAGTCAAGCTAGTCCAAATGGAATTTCCCTTTTCAAAGGGTATGGATTTTTTTATATGGTGTTTATAAACATCTTTCATCATAAGCTGCAAACATGTATGAGATATTGTATATTAAGCTAATTTAAAAGCATATCATGAGCTGCTTAGTAAGGATCCCTGAACTTAGGTTAAGAACTTGTGCATTTGTTCTGGGACTAAAAATCATGTGATGGATACTTTCAGGCTCATAGATCGAGCTCGGAGAACCGTTCGCGGGTCTGCAGATGATATAGGATGGCTACAACGTGATCTAAGTATGCCTCCAGTTGAAGATGGAACTGAAAGATTTTTGGAAATTCTTGACAATATTAGGTACATGCAGCTTCTTTGTGTTTTTTATATGCCTATATCTATAGATTTGCAATAGTGATTCCATTGTTTATCCTCTGATAGGCATGGTCTGCACAAATTGCCAAACTCAATGGTGTACTTGTTGATTCCAGGTAGCAATTGCAATTCATGCTCTGGTTTTAGTTTTGCTATTTTTAACAGAAATACGAGAATTTGTGCTACTTTTGGTAGCCAAGTGCATTGGTTTTCACTATTTTCTATATTTGGCAGGTCTTTTTAGCAACCATGGTCCACTCTATTTTGTTAATACAAAAATGAGTTTCTCAAAGCAGGGTTTGGCCTGTCACATTGCCAAGATTCACAGTGAGGTATTTTTGGTTTGTACTGGAGTGTATTTTCTTTGTCTTCATTCTCTAAAATGAACATTTGATAATCAGGCTTCAGTTGAGAAAAATGCTAAAGAGATAAAAGAGTACATTGAGGAAATCTATTGGGGCTCCAAAAAGCGTGTTTTGCTCCTTGGACATAGCAAAGGGGGTGTAGATGCAGCTGCTGCTCTATCACTGTATTGGCCTGACCTGAAAGATAAGGTTGCTGGTTTGGCATTGGCGCAAAGTCCATATGGTGGGAGCCCCATAGCTACGGACATTTTGCGAGAAGGACAACTCGGTGATTATGTTAATTTGCGGAAACTTATGGAGATTCTGATTTGTAAAGTGATAAAGGTACCTAAGATATTCTGCCGTTTATTTTCAATTTGCTTTTTGCAGTAGTTTTTTTTTTTTTTTTCCATTTTTATCTTTTATATGCTTTTGTTCATTGTTTGATATTATTTCTTGTATCAAATCTCTTAAATGGGTCTAGAAATTAATTTTTTTCTTTTGCAATTTTACTATAATGATTGATGATGATTCTGGTGATTTGTATGATTATTTAGTTCATTACTTGTTCTTGAAGAATTGTAACTCGAATGACTAAGATTGGTTTAACTCACCCAGACATTGGAAAATACAAGCTGATGGTCAAATTCTGATTTGCTTGCATTTGTCTTCAGGAAGACATTTTTGCCGCTCATAATTATATTGACAGAGAACATCTGTTCATTTATCATAATGAATTTTGTTTTTCTTCCTTTCTTTTGGGTTCTAGAAACGAATCAGGTTCTGTAACAGAATAAATTTATGCGATCCGTGTCAAATGCTGTATCATTAGAATCATGGTTGGCTTTAGTTTTTTTTGGGTATTGTTTTACTTATCATCTGCAACTGTGAAGGGCGATCTGCAAGCTTTAGAAGACTTGACATATGAGAGGAGGATGGATTTTTTGAGGAAACACCAACTGCCTAGAGAACTTCCTGTCGTCTCACTCCACACAGAAGCTGGCATTACTTCTGCAGTTCTTGCCACATTATCTCATGTTGCTCATGCAGAGCTACCCTCTCTATCAGCAGATGAACCCTCAAAACTCCCAGTTGTAATGCCCCTTGGTGCTGCAATGGCAGCATGTGCTCAGCTGCTGCAGCTCAGGTATGGTGAGAAGAGTGATGGGCTTGTTACTTGCCGTGATGCCGTAGTACCTGGATCCATTGTGGTGCGGCCAAAACGTAAACTAGACCATGCTTGGATGGTCTATTCTTCGTTGAATGATGATACTTCTGAAGCAGATGCTTCCCAAGTGTGTGAAGCCCTCTTGACTTTGCTTGTGGAAGTTGGGCTGAGGAAAAGACATGAACTTGCAATGAAAGATGAATGAATTTATTTGCATGTCTTCCGATAGTGTGTTTCTGTTGTAAATTTATATACGCCATGGTTGTGATCATTCATTTTGTTCTTTAAGCCACTATGACACCTTTTTTCATTGGAGTTCGGTTTTTGATTATGTTCATCTTGTACAGAAACGGTCTTTTCTTTTTTCCCAAAAGAAAAAGAAAAATTATTATTATTACTATTATTATTAATAATTTTTTAGCTGCTGTAAACTTGAAACAACAAATGATTTGTTTTGTATTTTGGTCGCCAGCAATTTCTTCCGTTTCCATGCCAATAACAGGTGACAGGCATTTGTTTGTGGTTCTTTTACTTCTATTTCTCGAATTGCAGAACTTTCCTTTTATGTCCAAAATTGAATCTTTTGCCTATTCTAGAATCATGGAATAAAGTATAAATTTAATCCAATAAGGTAGCGTTTATTTCTCGAATTGAATTGAAAATCTTGAGGACTGAAATTCTAGGATTGGAAGTGTGGAGTGAAAGTTAGATGAAATTGTTTATTTACACTAAAATGAGAGTGTAGAATAGAAATTAGAATTCTATTTATAAATTTATTTTGTCTTTAATTGTAAGTTGTTTCAAATTATAATTTTATCCTTAAAAAAAATTAATTGGGCCTCTTATACATGAGAATTTTGTAACACTTCTCTTTTTTTTTTATTAATATATCTTCAGATTTATATAAAATAAACTATTTATTTTTTTATTAATTTTAACTATACAAATTAATAATATTTATTAATATTCTGAATTATGTAAATCACTATTTTTTATTAATTTTAATTATGTAAATTAAAAATTATTGATAAGAGCAACAAAAATTATTATTAATAAAATAGTACAAAATTAATATTTTCTAAGAATAAACTATTTATTATTTATTATTGGCATTAAATAAATATAATACTATTAAAATTAAATAAATATATAGTAATATTATTAATTCTCTATGAATATAATAATATTATTTTTAAACAATTTTAACTTAGATGAAATAAATTATTATTTTTAACTAAATATAATAATATTATATCTAAATAAGTTTAATATTATTATTTTTAATAAATGTAATATTATTAAATAATATTATTATAATATTATTTAGATAAATATAATGTTATTATTTTTTAGTAATTATAACATTATTTTATTTTATAAATATAATTATATTATATTTAATCAAGAAATGGTAAAACAAAGAGATGTGAGAGTGGAAATGAGAATGAAAATTTAATTATTATTATTATTATTTTGGAACACAATTTGATTGGATAATGGTTTTGTGTAATACAACAGGATATCCGAGGTTATGTCATGCTCCTGCTGGCGGATTTGCTCAAACCGAATTACTAGTGCTGCCGGTTTGCGCCAAAATTAAAAATTGAAAAAAAAAAAAGTTAAAAACCATGGAAATAATAGTACGCGTTCAAAAATAACAATAATAATAAGAGTTCTGATCTAAAATATTTTAAAAATAATATAATTACTTAATATATATATATATATATACATATATATAAAACATGTATATTTATATTTAATATATATTTAAAAAATAATTATAAAATTTTTAAAATAAATATACATATTATAATATAATATAATTATTATATAATTAATATGATATTTTTGATATATTTTAAAATTTCTTATAGCTAAATAATTATATAAATAATGCAACAGTCAATAGGATCTTAAATCTTCCGGTTCCGGGAAAGCGCAAGTCAAACTCAGTACTTACGACACTCTTTTCACTATTCTCACCAATAAGGCTCCGCCTGTCACTCACTTCCCTACTTTCGCTGTGACGCAATCGCCAGCTTGATTCGTCGAACAAGTGTAACAATGTTTAATACCCAAATTACCCTCCAAACATTCGCATAACCCCAAACTCCCTCTTTTTGCAGCAATTTTTAGTTTTTCACAATCAGGAAGAAGTCTGCTTTCTTTCTCGGTTCGTCGAATTTTGTAGAAGAGATACAGAGGGAGGGATCAGTTACGCTTCTTGAGCAAAGATTTTACAAGAGATGATGCTGAAATGATTCGGTTTTTCAGAATTAGGGTTTTGGAGTAAGAAAGGAATGTTCTTGTTGGGCTTTGGATTAGGGTTCCGGTATATTTATTATTCTGTTTGTGATTAAAATAATGTTTAGGGTTCTTGTTTAGTTGATTTTGATTGATAATTCAAGTACAGATTTCCAGTGGTTCCTAATGAAAGTAAAGTTGTTGTAGAGGGCGTTTTTAGGGTTTGGTGTGTGTTTTTGTGTGAGTGGGTTGTTTCAATGGGGAGCACTGGTGAGCCAGACCGAAAACGCCGTCACTTTAGCTCCATATCACCAACGGCTGCTACGGCTAAGAAGAACCCGTTCTTCCCCTCTTCGGAGGAAAAAAAGGTATGATTTTTCTACATTTTTTCTTTTAACCATCGTTTTTATGTGTGATTTGTTATTTATTTAATTAATTTTGTTGGTCTCTTACCTAACCATCAGATTTTAGTGTTTGTTGAGTGGATTTATTAGTCTGCTGGTCTGGGCATGTTAAGACAATGGAAAGCTCCCTTTCTTTTTTTGGTGTTTCATTATTGATTGTGATATGCGTTTGTTAAATTTATATGCTGGTTTGTTTCTTCGTGATGAAATGGGCTTATATTTGACTAGAAACTTTGATTCCGTTGCTACTTTAGGACTGTAATTGATTGGAAATTCTGTGCTAGAAAATGTCATATGGATGTAGCTTTGACCTCTTACAAAATTTCTCTTTTGAGAAATTATTAGTTTTATGCTTTTCGTCGCTTTTTTGTAGTTTAATTGTTCTTAATAAAGAGGATGGTAATGCGTGTTAAACATTGCAGATTCTTGAGTTGTGTGCGCGTATGCATGTCAACGTGTGTTTTTTCATAGGTGGGTTGTTGCTTGTGGAAACTTGGAAGCTACAGGTTTTTGTTAGTGCTTTGCTTTCTAGTTGGTAGTAAAATGTTAGCTGTATTGTCTTGAATGACCATCTGATACTCTACTAGATGGCCATCGACCTTTGAAACTCTTAGCTTCCGTTCCTTCCCAATCACTGCTTTAGAAGTAAAAATTATTTTTATTAATTTTTTTGTGGTCAACACCAATTGTTTTGGTGGTGGCTTCATACTCATTTCATGGCCTTGTGTGATCTCTGATTAGTCTGGTTAGAGATCCTATTAGCTTCTTTTCTGAAGAATAGGAAAAGGAAAAAAGAGATATCTTGTTAGCTTGACTAGAACAAAATGACTTGAAAGGAGACTGTGATCGTAGTCATGGCTCTATACGTAAGTTCTTGTTTCTGAACTTTTCGTTGACTGTTATACTGTAGTTAGGCATGGTTGAATCTTTTGATGATATGATTTCTGGTTTGGATGTTATGAAGAGGGGCCCTCTGGAAAAGTCATTTCTCACTTGGCTTGTTCTACTGATTTACTGATAATATTAGAGGAACTAAATGTTCTCTGAGTATTTTTGTTATTAGGTCAGTTGCTTTTAATAATTTATTTTGTTGTTTGGCCAACTTGTTTGAACTCTGTTTTCCGTTTTGACATTGCAGATTGATACTGCTGTTCTTCAGTTTCAAAATCAAAAGCTTGTACAGAAATTAGAGACTCAGAAGGTTGAGTATTCTGCTCTTGAGAATAAGTTCGCTCAACTAAAGGAGAGGCAACAACCATATGATTCCACATTAAAGGTGGTGAATAAGTCTTGGGAGGAGGTAATACCTGTGTTCGTCTTTACTCTCGTTTGTATGTTTGATGATTTTTGTCATTATACTTTAATATTTAATGATCTATGTCATGTATACTTTTGAAGATAACAATAGATAAACAAATGTCTAAATTATGAGAAGAAAAGAAAATGAGACTGTCTGTAGTACCTTTTAGTTTATGCATACAATTTATTTATTTATTTTTATTTTTTGGCTGATGAGAGATTATCTTTATGGTTTTAGCTGATCACTGATCTGGAATCATGTTCCATGCGAGCAAGAGAGTCAAGCAATGGACAAGAATCTAGATGCTTATCAATCATAGAGGGTGAGGATCATCTTCTATATCTGGTGCTCCGTCCATTTATTATTTTCTAATGACTGCTTAATTTAGTTGTTTACTTTAATTTCTTGTCAGACGTGACTCCTCATCCTTCCCATGATGCTTTTCTTAGTCGGCTCATGGAAACAGGTGCAACTGAAAGTTCCTCCGCTGATAATTGCCCGAATCAGATGGAAGAAGACAGAGAAACTGGTATTCCAAGGACTAAGAACATTGTAAGTAATATATTAGCTGCAGTTGACAACCTATGGCATCTGAAGGGTGGATTATATGCTGCAGTTTTGAAAGACCTTCAGGATGGTGGTAAGTATTTTGCAGTGAACGGTTGTTCTGCATTATCAATTATGACCATTTGTTCAGAATATCAATTGTGACCATTTCCTCCAAAGATCGATTCCTCAGATTCTGAAGTAAACTGCTGCTTTTTGTAGGCAGCAAGCAAAAGGCATCAAGCAACTTACAGTCAGAGGTTAAAAATTTGAGATTAGCACTAATGGATCTTCATTTGAAGCACAAATCATTAACAAGGGAATTGCAGAGCCGGCAAGATATTGATGCAAAAGAGAAAGCGAAGCTCAATCGTTTAAAAGGTAACTATCTATGTGGGTTTGGATCTAGTTGATTTTTGCATTTGAACCTAGACCTGATGGCCAAATACATCATACGTTTAGATATTTATGGATCTCATATTTTTTATATGCACATATGATTACCCACTTCTGTATTCATGTAAAGCAACTCTTGTAGAATACTTGGTTTAAAATATGAAACGTGAAATGCCTAATGGCTTGTGCAAGTTTGGCTGTTGTATTACAAATATAAGCCTTCAAGATAACAACTTCGGCTCTCTAAGTATGTTATACCTCAGTTTGTGGTGTTTCCATGACTGAATGCATGGGAGGAGTATCTTGTACAGGTTAAAGGAAAAAGGCGCAGACCTTTATCATGCTTTTTACTTGTTACATGGCATCTGTAATTTCTGTTTTGTCTGAATCTTATAACATTTGTTATAGTTATAGAGGTTGGTGTGATACGGATATCAGACTTTCAACTTCCAGCCGTTGTTACCTTTCATAATTCCCCCCTCCCCCCAAAAAAAAATCCCTTCTGAGCTGTCTAAATTTTTTTTTGGATGTCCGTGGATTTCATGAAATGAAAGGTTGTTAAATGATGATTGATTGCCTTTTTCTAAAGGGGAGCTAGAGAGTGCGGTTAAAGAATTAGAGGAATGTAATTGTAAACTGGCAGCTCTTAGAGCAGAAAGAGATGTGACAAAAGGGGCATTTTTTCCAGTTTTAAACCTGGGAAATAAACATGTTGCTGGTGATAGGGTCAGAGACGAGCAAAGAGATCTGCGAGACATGGAGTCTGTTCATAAAGAGCTAATGGTATTCTATGACTACTCTTTCTCTTCAGTTTATGGTTGAAAAAAATCACAATTTGGAAAAGTTAAGCATAATAATCAACATAAGTTCCACAGGACCAAGCTTCGCATCAATTGTTGGAACTGAAAGGTCTTCATGATGGGAGAATAAAAGTACTACAGCAGTTATATAATTTACAGGTTAGCTTTTAAGATGATAAATGTCTTTAGTCTGTGTGAACGTCAATGTAATTCCTTTGTTTTATTACGAACGATTACTTTCACGTCTACTTCAACTGTATTACAAATTGAATGGTAATATACATGATTTGCAGAACACATTGAAGAGCGTGAAGTGTCTTTCCTCTTCCAAAGCTTTTCTCTCAGTGAAAAATCAACTAGAAAAATCAAAATCAGAAGTTTTCAAGTACCAGGCACTATTTGAGAAACTACAGGTTGTAACTGGTCGGTACTTTCATTTTTACCTTTTTTTGGTCCCTTTTTGTGAGGATCTTGTTTTGATGCTGACTGTACCTTTTTCTGAGTAAATTTCAGGTTGAAAAGGATAACCTTGCCTGGAGGGAAACAGAATTGAATATGAAAATTGATTTGGTCGATGTTTTCCGAAGATCTTCAGCAGTTACAGATTCTAAAATTGCTGATCTAGGGATAGAGATACAGAAACAAATTGATGAAAAAAATAGGATTGAAATGAGGCTGGAAGAGGCATCAAGAGAACCAGGTTCAAAAACATGTGGTTCTTTCTTTTGATCCAATTAAATCGTTGCCTTGTATTTGTACTTTAATGTTTAACTTCTGATTGAACTACTCTACGTTATAGGAAGGAAGGAAATCATTGCAGAATTTAGAGCCTTGGTTTCATCATTTCCTGAGGATATGAGTGCTATGCAAAGACAATTAAGTAAGTACAAAGAGGCTGCTCTGGATATACATATTCTACGGGCTGATGTGCTTTCTCTTACCAATGTTCTTGAGCGGAAGGTGGGTATGTTTGCATGAAGTTGTTTTCTTGAATTTGCTTGGCCAGCTTGAAGCTTTATTTTGTTTTACTGTTTGGTACAGGTAAAAGAGTGTGAAACTTTACTTGCAAGTTCAGCTGACCAGGTTGCTGAGATACATAAGTTGCAAGCAATGGTATATATTGATATATTTGTGTTGCTTTTCACTTCTTAGTTTACTTATATTCTTGAGAGATAATATGAAATTCAGTTGTGGAAAACTGTAAAACGCTTTTTTAAGAAGTTAATATTTATCAAAAAAAATTTAAGAACTTTATAGCTTTAAAGTTCAGATTTTCCCAGATGTTTAACTCTGTAGCTTTTTGATTTGTTTATGAATTCAAACATGCATCCGACTATATATGAATTCTTGTGGAGAATGCTAGGGATGGCTATAAATGGTATTGACATGCTTGTGGAGAAAGTATCTGTATTGATGTAAATATGCGGTAGGCGCAAACAGAAAAGGACAAATTTTAATTGGCATTGTTTAGCCAATATAAATGGGTATAACTAAACTTTATTGATATCTTTGATGATCTATTTTCTCTTTATGTGTTTTCGTTGGCATAATTATCATTTTTCTCTTTATGGGTTTTCGTTGGCATAATTATCATTTTCAAGCAGAAATAATAAAGTGAAACCTCGATAAATTAATAGCATTGGAACCAAGAAAAATTTATTAAGTGAATATTAACTAATCGGATTATAATATAGCACATTGACCTCAAGTGGGGATTGAAAAACCTATTATTTAATCGAGGTTTCAGTATATTGAGTATTTTACTAAAAGAATTATTGAAACGAGTTCAAATGGGGAAAAAAAGTCTGTTGATAAATGAATTCCAATTTGCAGACTATTACTTGTCAAATCTTGTTCAATGATCTAGCTGGCTTGTGTAATCCAAATAATCCTGTACCACAACGTATCCAAAATAGTAGTGATTAGCCTTCTCTCTCCCCCCCCCCAACCAAAAAAAGAAAAAACTTGTACAAACCAGGGAATTAAGACCATGATACTCGATAAAATGAAACCTCGATTAAACAATAGGTTTTTCCAATCCCTACTTGAGGTCAATGTGCTATATTATAATACGATTAATTAATTGTCGACTAATTGGTATCAATGCTATTAGTTTATCGAAATTTTACTTTATTGTGATTGATTATTTGGCCCTAATTTGTTTACCAAATGTTCTTTTTCTCTCTTTTTTTCATTTCCTCTTAGTGGTTCTTCAGCAACGTTTTTCATTTGCTAGTCTTTTCACTGGCAAGCCCAAACTTAAATGTTTGAATTCTATCAGTTCAATACTTTGAAACCGTGCCCAAGTAACCTTTCAATTTACTTATTCTGGCCAGTTATATCAAAATTGTTTTGCAGATCATAGTCTTTGAACGTACAATTACTAATTTTTGACTTAAAGCCACCTTGTGATACTATTGACTTCTTTGACGATGTTCGTCTGTCTTCCAGGCCAAGTGGCATGTTACATTTTTTTTTTGGGGGGGGGGGGGGGGGTTTCCTGCCCAAAGAATTAAATTTTCCTTTTTTGGTTTTCCAGGCAAAACCATTAAAATTTTTTTTAATTAATTACCT
>NW_006262339.1:50320855-50440891 GCF_000493195.1 Citrus x clementina
ATTTGACAAGGAATTATGAGGGGGTTCTCAATTTTTTTTTCTTTTTTTTTTTTTTTTGTTGTGGGGGGGGGGGGGGGGGTATGGGGGTTGAGGTGGTTGCAGATGATTGCTGGTGGTTGATGTATGGTTTGAAATAATATTTTTTACTATAATTTGCACCTGCAGGGATGTCTTGGCAGCTAGAGATTTGGAATACAAGGCATGGGCTCACGTTCATAGTTTAAAATCCTCTCTTGATGAGCAAAGCTTGGAATTACGAGTGAAGACAGCCATTGAGGCTGAGGCCATATCCCAGCAAAGGCTAGCAGCTGCAGAAGCTGAAATTGCTGACATGAGGCAGAAGTTGGAAGCTTTTAAAAGGTTAATCTTCGCTTTTGATATTGGCTGTGGAGAGGGCTTCACAATTCCAATGGACCTTCTGATCATTTAAGGTTTTAATATTTCCCTTCGTGATGTTTCAGGGATATGGTTAGCCTTTCTGATGCCTTGAAGTCAAAAAATGAAGAAATTGAAGCTTACTTGTCGGAGATAGAGGTTGGTTTCCTGTTTATCTAATATAGCTTTGTTCTCGTGTTCAACCCCAAATATGAATTATGATGAGATAGTGTGTTTTTTCTTTCAGACAATCGGTCAGTCATATGATGACATGCAAACACAGAACCAACAACTATTGCAGCAAATTACAGAAAGAGATGACTATAACATTAAGGTAATTACTCTTGACTGATTTTTTGTCCTTAACGCGCTATTTGTTTACATCCATTAGTTTGTAAGGGATTTAACGCAGACTTTGATGGGGATCAAATGGCTGTTCAGATATTATGGATATGGAAAAATTCTTGTATAGAAAATATTTTGATTGGAGAATTCTTAATTTTTGTCTTAGAAATAAGGCCAATATAGAAGCCTGGGTTGACATGGATACTGGTACCAGCAGTAATCAAAATAGTGGGGATTGGGTCGAATAATTATAAAAAAATTGATGCAATTAATAACAGAGTCCCCTTTTATCTTACAACTCATCAAGATAAAGAAATTAACCCATCCGCTCAATTCTACTTCATTTTTATTTACTTATTTCTTTATTATTTTTTCCCTCGCTTTTCTTTTTTTATTTCTTTTTTTTTTTCATTTTATTCCCTTCCATCATTCCTTAAGTCCCATAGGGTTGATCCTATAGAATCTGATCCATTTTCTTTTGGAAGAAAAAAAAGAATTAAGAAATACTTATGGCAACAATTAAAGCCGATGAAATTAGTAATATAAGTCATTTCGAGCTTTTATTCATTATGTAATTGATGGTCTGTTTGCTTAATTCTTAATGATAGGGGATAATTTTGTTGGTAAATTCGGGAGGAAAATAGACTTACTGTTATTAATGTTTGTGGGAGATTATTACCCCTATTATTTCTCTAAAGAATTTTGGGAGAGAAGATATGTTTTCAACAGCTCGAGTACTAATTCAAAATTAGAAGTTTTTGGAATTTTTTTCCCTGGTTTTTCTGTAGTATTCTAATTCTTAAAATTCATTGATGTATTTACTAGAGTTGGTTATCATTATTATTGTTGTTTTTGTGATCTTCCCTGGTTTCTGTCTGAACAAAATTATGTCAAGATCTTTAATTGTCCCTGTCTCTTTAAGAAATTTGCATGATAAATCCACTCGTGTTGTTCAATACTGTGAGGGAATTATATTTATGAAGAACCTACAATATATCTAGAGTGGTAGTTGTGTACTTTCTCCTGCAGAAATTGACCTCACCCTTTCGCTGTTCCTTTTCAGCTTGTTCTAGAGGGTGTGAGGGCAAGGCAGCTGCAGGATGCTCTACTCATGGACAAACATATGATGGAAAGTGAGATTCAGCAAGCCAATGCATCTCTTAATTTCTTTGACATGAAAGCTGCAAGAATCGAAAACCAGGTATGTCTGTTCGGTATTTTTAAATAGATCTAGACTCATGGAAATTTTTGAATTTGAGGTTGATCCATCGTGTGCAGTTGAGATTTTGCTTAGACCAGGCGCAGAGACTCGCAGAAGATAGATCTCAAAATTCAGCTAATTTGGAGAATACACAGAAGAGATTGTCAGATGTGAGAAAATCATCTGTTCAAGTTAGGGGGTCACTTGAAGAATCACAATCTAAGGTGTATAAAAGTCGACTGACTCTTATGGAGCTGCAGATAGAGTTAGTCAAAGAGAGGTAATGGTATACTGTCCTTACCTTCCCTCTGATTCATTCAAGGTGCAGGTAAAAGCTTCATCATTTGTTTTCCCCAGATTTGCAAAGAAAAGATTAGAAGAGGACTTGGAAATGGGAAGGAGAAAGGTTTTGCGTCTTCAAGCCCAGACAGAGGGGTCATCAATTATTGAGGAGCTCCAACAGGAACTTAGAGAGTACAGGGAAATACTCAAGTGCAGTATCTGCCTTGAGAGGCCAAAAGAGGTAAACATTTTGATGCAATTATGGTATCATTCAGGCTTTCATTCAAAGTTTAGCTTTGTAGGCAGTGATGATGATTGAATTATAGGTACGGTCCATATGGCAAAAGCATAATTTTGGGGCAAAAATTTTGATATCTGAACATGGGGGAACGACATGAATTTTTCTCGTTGTGTAAATAATATATATGATTAGGGTTTGCATTCCCCTTGTCAAATCCACATCATCATTTATGCTTTTTTCTTTGACTTGTCTTTTATCATTTCTATTAAATTACTCAAGATTTATTCTATCCCTTCAGGTTGTCATTACAAAATGCTACCACTTGTTTTGCAACCCCTGTGTACAAAAAGTTACTGAAAGTCGTCATCGCAAGTGTCCGGGGTGTGCTGCAAGTTTCAGCCCTAATGACGTGAAACCTGTTTACATTTGAATGGAAAATGGGAACCTGACTTATATTCCTCATCAAGAGCACTTGTCAATCTTCAAGCACGTGTCCTGCTGCAATGACTCGAGGTTTGAATTATCAATGCCCACAGGCTCTAATGCATTACTATGTTTGAGTTTGTGGAGGGGGGGAGTTACCAACAGGGACCAGTAGCCTTACCTGTCCAATTACCAACTAGTGCAAATTATCTTAGATTTGTTAGTTGGTCATACGATGTTAATGTGACTTGGATAATTTGAAGTTACTGTATTTATGATGTTTTTACCCCCTTCATTAAGCTGTTTGGAGCCACTGGGATCTTTTGATTTATTAGTTGCAGATTTCAGAATTGATTCATTCCCATGGAGTTTGCGTGACAATATAATGAAATAAAATTTATGATGCTGTGCTTCAAAGAAAAGGGAAAAGGAGAAGGAAAAAAAAAGGGTAAAAAGACAGAGAGCATCCTTACTGGTTGTGTAAGAACTTTCCCAGGTATTTCATTCGTGAGTTCTCTCAGCTATGAGGTCTGGAGAATTAACAGCAATTTTGGCTGCCTGGTTGTTAAGCTAATATGTTAGATGCTCAGTTTGTTTTATTGGTTCATAGAGCAGTGATGTATATAGTGGCTGTTCATTTCCAGATATACAGTGAATTTAGTTAGGAGATGTAACAACTTACAGATTAAATGGTGATGTAGCAATTGAAACTCTTTATTATTATCATTCTTTTTAAATTTTTTTCTTGACATTTGGTTATTGTAATCATGAATTTCAATCCAATGTCTAAGTGATGAATATTTTTAATGGTGTTATGAATAAATCTTTAGAAATGTATCCATCCATACCTTGAAGGCGAACGAAAACTGGGACGGAGGAGTCGTCGACTGGGTGAGTACTGAAACTTGTCTGTATTTTGGTTCTGATCCAGTGGAATGAAGGATAAAGCACGCGCTTGGACTTGTGAGGAAACACTTTGAGAGCATGACGAATAATCGGGTCATCAGGGCCATTGACAAGTTTCACATGAAATTGGGTCCGATAGGGCCAACTTGTAAATCTTGATGCTGCCTGCCGAACAGTCTCCCGAAAATTGTGTGCATTGTTATGTAAAATAGATATGATAATCATATGATGGTATTAAGATGTTGTTTGGTATAATACAAGTTAAAAACATGCCAGTGATAGATTGCTAGAAGTTTTATTTTTTGAAAAAAAAAATTGATGACACAACAAAAGAGATATTTCTATTCAAGTAAAAGAGACATTTCTTCTGCATGTGTTATATACAAGACTTGCTTCAATTTTGTCTATTTAAGCAAAAGAGAGTTCTTCAGAGGTCAGAGCCGTGGACCTACTTTTTTTTTTATAGTACTTTCATTCATCCAACAAAGTAAATATAGATAATATTTTTATTGCAAATGTATCTAGTCACACAAATGAGATTACTAAATATTGCAAATGCAAAATTGATTTTTTTACACCTTGTATTTTTCTAGATTTAGAGTTCAAGCTTTTCAGATCTATCATCAAATTGCAGCAAGAGAAAATTTATTATAACGACAGTTGGCTAGACCATTAACACATACTAAAACATAGGGAGATAAATCAGTGCACTCCAAACCATCATGGAGATATCATCCATCTTCAGCCAGTGCACCCATCAAATTAGAGCCCCAATAGGGGGTATGCCTTGGGTCCTTCATGAGGTTCTCCATCACATGATTTAGCTTCCTCAATTGACAGCTTTCTCCAAGAGCCAATCTAAATCTAAACCCTATTACTTTGCACATTTGATCTTTTAGAAAAACACTTATTATGAAAATATAACAGCGAAAAAGTTTTGAACTAAATCCTCCAATAAATACATATATATGGAGAGGAAACAGTCATCATATATTAGGGCGGATAAAAAAATCAACGATAAGAATCCATAGAAAATGAAATGGAACACTGAAGGAAAAATTAGGAAAAAATGAAAATATCCATCGGGGAGAGAAGAAATTCTCCCGGGTGAATTCAAAGGGTAGAGAAGCTTTGGTAGGAAAAGGAAAAAAAGGAGAGAGAGAACAAGGATTGAGACTTAAGTTGATTTTGTTCTTAAATGCAACAAGGGCTTTCAATCAAGAATGTTTGACCATATCAAGGTCAAGAATAAGTTAAAAGAAAACCTGTGTTTTTCTTTTGCCAATTCTTGATTCATCTTATGAGTAATTTCTAAAGAATTGGCAAATATATAATACTTTGTCATTTGTAGTCTTGCCTCTCGCATAAGAAAGTAAATTAGTAGAGAAAATAGTTTTAAACATGTGTATATATTAGGGGTGGGCACCAACCCATATGATTTTTTTGCGGGTTGGGTTGGGTTGAAAATTTTTAACCTAACCCAACCCGCCAACCCGTGTATGTATATGTATGTGTGTGTATTATTATTATATAAATTTTGATATTTAATATTTTGTATTAAACAAGACTTTAAATTTATGTACTAATAATTTATGTTTCCATTAATTATGTACTAATAATTTGATTGTTGAACTTTGAAATGTTAGATTTGTTGTAGGAATTTTAATATTTGTGTTTTTTTTTTCAATTAATTAGTTTATTTTTGTTTAGATAAAAAAAAAATAGATTTTTTCAAAGCCCAACCCAACCAATCCAACCCGCAAAAATGCAGGTTGGGTCGGGTCGAGTTGAAATATATAATGAGTTGGGTTGGGTTAAATTTTTTCAACCCCGTTCTATATGTGGGATTGCTATTCAACCCGACTCAACCCCGCCCGTGCCCACCCTTCTATATATATATTATTTACCAGAAAATAATATATATTCAATTGCGTCGGGATAGTTCATAATCCCTCAATATTGTTGGAACCAAATTGTTCATTGTCAATTAAATTTAGTAGAATATCTGTTGGTCATCTCAAAGAAATATGAAACTGTTAAAGGTGTCTAAATTGAAAACAAAGTTAACAATATGGGCCTGGGGCGTCCGTAAAGTGTTTTTAAATAAATAGAACTACATTTGCGTATCATTATGTAATGAGGTTAATTTCATAAAATAAACTGGGGTTTCAAAATTACGCTGCATTCATCAATTAATTTTGGGTTGCGGCAAGAAAAAGAAGTTTTTAAAGGAAAGTAATGGTGTGCCAATAGCACCATTCTTTAAATAAATAGAACTACATTTGCGTCTCATTATGTAATTTTAAGTAAGGTTAAAATCGTAAATATGTTAGCACTTTGGAGGGGTGCCGATAGCGCCCCACATATGATTCAATTGCCCAAAAGAGGAGAGAGCAGCCCTTTGCTGTCAACTGGATTCAGTCCCAAACGAGATGAATTTCTCAGAGGGATGCAACGACAAGTGATTCTAATACTCATCTAATGCAAAGGAGAACCCAATAAGTGAGAAATGTTTACGTTTGCTTGTTCTTTTTTTTTTTTTTTTCTCTTTTTTATAGTTATTATTGTGTAAAGAATTTTAAGTTGAACTTTGAACATGCCATGGGCTCGATTATTAGTCCTCAGTGTCATGTTTTTGCCCTAATCTTTTCAAATTTTTTTTTCCCCATAAAAGTTGAAAAACTTTGGATTCCTTGACCCCTTCGTTTGAATCTGCCGTCTCATCATCAGCCTTGCATTTAGTGGCATCTTTCCTTGCAACTAAGATGAATACTTTTGAAAATAAAATAACATATTGTTGTTTGTTCGTTTGTTTTTCATTTTTGGTGAAAGGCTTTTTGGCTCTTGCATATAAATCTTTCTCCAGTAATCCAGCCTGTGTACTCTCAGACACTTCTTAGCACATGCTCTTTCTTTCACATATAGCAAACTGGGATTGTTTATATTGCCTAACCTTTTTTCTTTTTTCTTTTTAATTACATAGTCCTTCTTAAAATTTTAAAAAATAAAAACCAAACTTTTTATATATATTCCGGATTATGTATTAATGAAGTACATTAAAGAAAATCATGTCAATTTTGGGGGGTTGGGGGGGGGGGGGGGGGGGCGGGCCTGTAAGATTATCGCTCTAATTATCAAGCAAGATCTTAAATAAAATCATTTGTCATTCTTTGTTTCAATTGCCTGCTCATTTGAGCTCAGAGTTATTACTTTTGATCTATTGGTAGTTGAGATCTCGAAAAATTAATTAATATATAAGATTTGCTACCAAAATCAGAGGCAGAATGTACGCTAAGTAATTATATATTGTGCTTGTAATTGTTAGATCCATTGGGTGAAGACAGATATCTTCGTTATATCAGTTGATACATATAAGTTTGCAAGCGTATAAACTATTAATGGTCCACTGATCATCTAAGTAGAAACAAATAAAGAAAAGATCTTGAGATATTCGTAAATTCAATTTTACATTGTTTTTGTCAAGACATTTTTTATGATTTCTCTTTATTTTGTTTTTGAAACACTCCAAGTCATTTTGATTTGCATGTGGGGTTTTATGATGATTTTCATTTGTTTGTACGTTTATTACAGTAAGAGATCATATTGACCATAATTCATATTAACTAATTATAATCAAAACACTTTATTTCTTGCTTTGTAGAATGCAAGTAAGGAGACACATGCATCAAAAGCATACAAGTATCTCATGATTTGGTTTTTAAAAAAAAAAAGCATTTGATGCATCCTCTTTCCAACTTAAAAGGAAAACAAAAGTCGGATTCTTTGCTCTTTTTACCACTTGTAGCTCATTGTTCTTTGTTCGAACCAAAGTTATAACTATATATGGTCATTAAGGTCGTATTTAACTAATTAATCAATATTTTAAACCAGCAAGCTTAAACTCAAATCAATATATTAATCATTAGTTGGCCTATCAATACTTCTCTGATCATCATTCGATTCTTCCAGTCTTCGGCCAGTCATGATCCCCTCATGTTACATGTTTCATTCGTATCATGTCTTAAGACAGAGATTTTGGGTTAATTTTCTTGTTTAAAAGTTTTTAATGCTCCCCCCCCCCCCCCAAAAAAAAAGAAAAAGAAAAAAAGGAGGACTCGTGAGCAAGAAATCGTCAAAGATCATGCACCAATCATTCAGAAATTTTAATAACCCAAGTTGTCCAGTTGTATATTATCACATGCAATTACGAAAATATTATTGTTATTATTAATATGAAAACATTAATGATCAATAAAAGAAAATTATTATTAGTATTGTATATGCCTGAATTCACAAGTTGCGATGAACAAATCTTTTCCGTATTTCTTAATTACTGACGCATCACTCAAGGTTTGTTTTGGCTCAGCCTGAACGATAATGGTGGCAAAATATTCAACTTTATATGAAATTGTAATCTTGAACTCAGTATGTGAATTTTACCACGTGTTAGCATTAAGGGGAAAAACAAGGGTACCAAGAACATAATGATTGCACATATATATAAAGCACAACTCCATGAAACCCTAAGTTTATGCAGCCTCTAGATGTTTCTAACGTGACAAGTAATATACATGTTTAAGGATTACACACTATGTAATGAGTGTCATTTTCAAGTGATTTAACTTTCATTTTGGTCTGATTTGTAAATATTAATTTGAGTTAAGGCAGTATTCTCCCTTTCAAAATGTGAGTGGAGTAAACGTCCCTCGAATATTAGAGAGGGTAAAAATCTGGGCGTGTTTCATAAGAATTTATGTAAACTAATCCCAGTAATAGTCTGATTTGTAAATATCAGTTGTAATCTCACGTAATATGAGTTGTACTCTTGAACAATAGTCTCATGTAATAATAAAAAAAAAGAAATTATCAATCATATACCCTTAAATGACACCAGTATCAAACGTGCTACAACACTTTTCAAGTATATCACTTGTATACCCTAACTTGATAAAACACTTCTGCCGTTCACCAATCCCTTAACTGCCGTTTGCAAGCGTTGACATTATAAGAGTAATCTAGTCTTTTTAAAAAATGACATGTCATCCCATTTACCTAGTAAAAAATGACATGTCATATGATATATATTGATAAAAATGACATTTCATCTCATTTATAAGATAATTGCTAAAAAAAAGCTACTTTACAACTGAATCTATTCCTCCAAATTTTAACCTAAATTTTTGAAAATCTACTCCTCCAAGCTCCAACTAAAATTTTTTATGGTATAATATATATCATTGTAAATAAAATATTGTTAATAATTTTTTATGGTATAATATGGATATTTTTTTATGGATAATTGTTAATAATATAATAATTCATATTTTTTTAATAAAAATGCATTGTTAATAACAAAATAAAAAAATTATGTATTGAAAATTTAGGTTAATTTTTGGGGTAAATTTATATTTTTACCTCATTTTGAGTTTCAAGGGCGAAATAGTCAATTTGCCATAATTTTGTTAACTTTCTAACGGAAGTTAACAGATTGATGGACGTCAGAAGTGTTTTGTCAACTTAGGGTATACGAGTGATACACTTAAAAAATATTGTAGCACGTTTGATACAAGTGTCATTTAAGGATATATGACTGATAATTTTCCTTAAAAAAAATTTCATTTTGTTAAAAAAAAGAAAAAAAAATTGATGAATTGTTACGCACATTTTTAATAAGATTCCAAAATCAATTCTCATCCCTTGTCTCTTCTTTTGTCACATATTCTATAACAAGTTGCATAAAATTAAACGTTGGTAAAAGACATGGCTACGATATATAATACAAAAAATTAACCAAAATGATTAGGTATTTTTGGTGGCTAAAAATATATATTACTTGTTAATCGTAGCAAAATCTGTCCAGGGAGCAGCAGGAGCTTATCTTTTGTCTGTTCCAAAATATTTTAGGCCAATAACTAAATGAAGTGTGGCCACAACGACGAAGAAAAAGATTATAAAAAGGAGATGATGACGCTGAAGTCACTTGCCACTAATGCAGACTCCAGAGTCTATAGGGGCCTTTGCTTTGCTATATAGCACACTCAGGGAGAGAGAGGAAAAAAAAAACATAGATATTTTAAAACGTTTCAAAACAACTTTAGTTTGATTATTATGCTGTAGTCACCTTCTTTTGAGCACCTACATGTATGTCCACACAGCTTGGGAATCCAAATTAATTTCTTTGCCCAATAATGTATGCTAGAGAAAGTGATGCATGTTGCCTAAAAAATATTCCACTGCCATTATCTATAATGTGGTAGCTACAATAAAAGTGAAAGAGCTTCTGGTAAAGCCATTATACATGATATGCGTTTCATCCTTTGAGTCTCTTTATACCCACCAAATATTGAAATATATATATGGGGTATGCTTTAGACTTTAACGGTCAAAATCATATTAAAGTTCCAGTAAAATGAGCTATCTAATTATCTAGATTTAGCAAGATGATAAACTTTTAAGTCAATTGCACAAAATCCACGAAAATATATTTGTGAGATTAACATCGTAATAATAATAATAATAAGAGGGACCAAATATTTTAGCTTATTTCATAAAAATAATCACAAACCAACTGCATCTGTTAACTGCGATCGACGTCACCAATCTACCGCAGTGAATAAGAACATCTTACATGCAGAAGCAAGAAAAGTTTAAATTAAACAATTTTATGAATGAAACCTAATTTTGAGCCATTTTCATAAGTTTCGCAAAACAAAACCCCCCACAAGCAAAATAGCAAATAATGGTCCTGCATTTGTGATTGTGCTCAAATATGATGTTACAGCGGAGTCAAAGAAGAAAAGGCTTTGGAAATTGAGGACTCCAAATTTTAAACAAGACATGTCAGTCACAGTGAATGTCAAAGCACTTCTTGTAAGAAAGAAAGAGTGAAAAAAGAAAAAAAAATAAAACTGTAAGAAATTATTCTACTGATACTCCCACAAGAATGGCTCCTCGAGCCTGAACCCAGTGTCGACTGACGTCGATAAGTAGCTGCAAAAGCCACCACCTAGATGATCAGAGCCATTGATGAAGAGATCAGGGAGGTCAAAGAAAGCATCGTCATCGTCCCGATGATGAAGATGAAGGGAATCATTAGGAGAGCTTGTCAATTCTTGCGTGTTCACGTTGGTACTATCCGATGATAATAAACTGGTGGTACCAGTAGTAGTGTTTGAGTTTGACGAAGAAGAGAGTACACGAACATGGGGAAGCTGCAGGGGATCGGGCTCGGCTTGAAATGCGGCTGCGGCCTCGGCAGCGGCGGCTTGAATGTCCTTGGGAGATTTGGAGAGGGGACTTGGAAGTTGATGAGCGAGTAGTGGGAAATTGAGGAAAGCGGAGCGGCCTTTGATGGCTAAAGCGGCAACATCATGAGCTCGAGCCGCCATTTCAGGAATAGGGTAAGTACCAAGCCATATTCTTGATTTTTTTCTGGGCTCGCGAATTTCAGAAACCCATTTGCCCCAACTACGCATACGTACTCCTCTATAGCAGCAGCCGGTACTACTGCAGGTCCGATGCTTGCCATTTTGGGCTTTCTTCTTCTCTCTACGGCAATTAATATTAATATTATTTGACGGCTTCTTGGTTGGACTCTCTGAACATGAACTGGAGGAACTACTACTGGCTGCACCCCCGGCCGCAGAATTGGATGAGCTCCGCAAAATGTCTAGAGAAGCATTTTCGTTTATGTTGTTGATATTTTTTGCCATCACAACTGACAACCACCGCTAAGCTTTAGCTTCACTGCTAGCTAAACAAGAATATGTGTGCAGTTTGATTGTATGTATCTGGTTGATTGGCTTGGCACCAAAAATATTATAGGGGTTGTTATTTATGCTTCGTTATGATTTGCTAATTTTATTCCTCTATATTTAAAGCAAATGATTTATTTATTTTTCTTTAAAAAAGAAAAAGGAAAAAAAAAAAAAGGAAAGAAATGAAAAAGCAATACGATTGATTATATTAAAGAAGCTTGGGGAGGTTGGGGTTCCGTCCATACATATATATGACCCAAGAGGGTACTATTACTAGACAGGTCAGCTAATTTGTTACCCATGTGGAAAAATAAAATATTGCTTAATTAATTTTCTTTGAGAGCCATCCATCCTTCACTCATTCGTTTGTTACTTGTATTGACTAATTTGTAAATGGATTTGGTTTCTTCTTCTGTCAATATGCACTGTTGCCTTGTGTTAAATTACATGTATATAATCAATATTCCTAATTTCTTCTTTGGTTGAAATAACTAACCGATGATGGTTAGGCCATCCCATCAAAACACCACCGATTTCACATGGTTGCTTCTCAAGGGCGACCTTGTTGAATTTTTGCATTCATGAATGCTATATTATTATTTTTAACTTTGATCTCTTCCATTTAATTTTATTTATCAATTCAATTATTACCCGAAAATCAAAGTATCTTTTGCTTGTTGATGTGTCATCTTCAACTTGAACAAATTATATTTGAATCAATACTGATCTGGCCTCTGCTTTGGGATCGATTTTGTCTCTTATGTTGATATAAAAAATTTTCAAATTTTATACAATTCATTTTCCATGCGCTGAGTTCTGCGATGAGTTCATAGAACCGCGCCACACGTTACACATTAGGGTTTAATAAAAAGTTATATATATAAATTGCAAATGTACCAATTAAAATCTGACTAATGGGATCACCAGACATAACAATAGTCATATTAATAGAGCTTCAAAATTAATAAACTGATCTCAAGCGGGCAGCCACTAAAAATGAACCATGTGGGTTCTGAAACTAGAGAAAGAAGACAATTGATGCAACACACAGACACATGAAACAAAATATTAACTAATTTCGATTCTCTATATATTTCATACAGTGTACTGTATATGTCATTATCTTATATACAGCAAATATAAACGTATATATTTTCATTCGTCAAGAATAATAAAATCTACTAAATCGTCATTTTGTTGAATGTTACAACGAGTATAAGAACAAGAAGATTCAAGAAATAGCGGACATTGTTGCTTTTAATAATATACATCACAATCAGACACACACATGATGCACATGCAGTAGGTCCATTGTTAGCTTATTTGCCAGATTTTATAGCCAATCGAGTCAACTAGCTGGGCAAGCAGTCCATTTCCAGTTCCCTTGCTTGCTCCTTAGAATTTTCTCTTTAAACAATTTAAATTACAGCCTGTATTGTATTAACAGAGATTAAATTAAATGAGGGTTATACACAAACACACACACACACACACACACACACTATATATATATATATATCTTATCTTTGACAGTTCACATTCGTTTTTAAGTTAATCTCTTTCTGTCTTTGACAGTAGACTGTATCTTGTTTGCTTTCTGGTTCGAATTAGAATTTGATTGTATTGTTAGTGCTTACATCCTTGAAGATTACAAATTTTGGACTTGATCTACGGCAAGAATCAACAGAAACTAAATTGAACGTCAAAAGCTGATCGGAATATAATATAAAGCCATGTAATTAGGTTTTAAGAATGGAATTGTGTTTTTTTTTTTAATTTTTTTCCCTGTTTTTAAGACTTTGATTATCCAATGTTGACATGCATATATAAGTATTTTTATATTAATTTCGGCCGGTTATCTAATTTTGTTAGATGAGTTAAAAATAAGGGAAATTATCCTCCAACCACTTCAAGAATGTCGAAAATGCGATTAACCACTACCTATTGTTTAAGAATACAACTTATATTATATGAGATTACAACTAATATTTACAAATTAGACTATTATTGGGACTAGTTTACACATCAATTCTTATGAAGCACCGCCCCGATTTTAACCCTCTCTAATATTCGATAGACGTCTACTCCACTCATATAGGAGAATATTGTCTTCATTCAAATTGAGAAAGGAAATTAAGGGCTCGAACCCATGACCTCACAATTGTAAGGTTAGGGTTCTAACCACTAGACTTGACTACTCACTTCAAGTTTTAATTTTATATCAAACAACACTTTTCCATTCACTCCATTAACCACCATTAAAGAATCTAATATAAAAGAATATTTTGCCCTTGAATCCATCTAGAAGGTAGAAACAGTAGTACTATGGGAGGCTCCAAGAGTAAAATAGTCTTATATGTTGGATTTTTTTAACGGAAAACTAAAATTTTTTTAAGGATAGTTGATGGAGTTAACGGAAAACTAAAATTTAAGGTGATTTTGAGATATTATTAAAAATTTATGGTGGCTAGCTACTTGCATATTTGATATTCTTGAAATGATCCGGAGATAATATGAATATCCCTAAAAATTAATATATAAAAAAATGTGTGCTAATAAGATAGAATTGAAGAGAGCTAGGTATTTTTACAATACAATAATAAAGTGAAAGAAACAAACAATAATAGGTTTTCATAGTTTGTTTGAAATATAGGGAGTGATTGATTAGTGCCATCTGTGTGTGTTTGCTGCAATTAATAATAGAGTAGGGTTAACTGTTAAATTAGAAATTGAGGGATAGATGAAAAGAAATCTGGTTCCGGAGCTATGGTATTAATAAAGCGAGGGCTCATTTCAATTTGTCAGTAGATACAGCCGACAGCTACAGGGGATAAGGGATCATCAATGATAAGCTAGAGGCAGTGGTCCTAGCAGGCAGCAGGGACTAGGGCATGCATGATCAGGTTTCCAGTTTTGTTGAAGAGTCCCCATAATTACCCTATCAAGCATTTGTCTCTATTCACCCAAATACTGGGAGGGGTAAGTACTGAGTACTGAGCCTCTCCACTTTGTCAACGCAACGCCGGCCAGCGCCTACCCCTCTCTCGACGTCCTTCTTGGGAACTAACTAAGCTTACATTCTTACTACCGAGTAGTAAGTACTGAGTACTGACTGACTGTGATCAAAACATGCACTGCCACCCCAGTCCCAGTACCGCCAGTTGCCAGTTGCCAGTCGCCCTTCTCCTTTTTGCCCTTTTCAATTTAAAAACATTTTCATCATCATAAGTCCATCATAATCCCACAATTTATTGACTTAATTAACTCTGGGCCATCCCATATCTAACCTTCCAAATATTTCGGTGTAATAAAATCTATCATCACTTTATTTTATTTTATCTTCATATCTTCACTAATTTATGTATGCATTTATGGATACAGGGTACTCTATGAATTCAGGAAAATTCCATCCAAATCAATGTTTACTTACATTCAATTAACATACCGTGATTAATTAATTAATAAAAACCTGGGTTTTAATTATTTCACGATCGACCTATTGGAGATATAATAATATACATAATTTCAAGTCATAACAAAGAGTAGTTGCCCAACATTAATTATCATGTCTAAATTAAACTACCCAATTGGCATAGTCATCTTCAATCATACGTGGTCTAATCAACATTAAAGGATCAGATATAATATCAGCTAAATGCTAGTATGAACTATCCTAATCTCGAAATTATAGCAAGAATTGTCACTCTTGTTAATCGATAAGAGTGAAATGACAAACTCCCATCCATGTCCATCCAGCAGAGATTCGGCTTACATTAGCTAAATGCCAGTGATACATGATTGAAATCAATATATTACTACACCCCCTAATGAGTAATGATGTCATGGTGCTGTTATTTGGAGATTATATCTACGTCTAAAAATTTTTTTAAAGTACACATGTGTGGGTGTGTGTTCTTACTTTGTAAATTTGAAAATCATTAATTTAATCTGAAAATTGGAACATAAGTGGATCCTTTGAAATATTTTGTAAGTTAAGAGTACTACTGGTACTGGTACGGGTGATAATTATTAATTAATCAGCAGAAAGAGAGGTCACGACGTCTGAAGCTAGGCTAGCAAGCAGTTAATTGATGTTACTTTCTATGAAAAGAGTGCGTCTCCACGCTTTAATTTCCTGGTAATTACGTAATTGAATAATTAGGGACGCGATTGACATTTTACTGTCAATAGAACGAAGGTACAAGCTTTTGGTTATGTAATATATATGCTTCTAGACTTCTAGTCATATGTCCTATCCTCCTATAGTCGTGTTCCTATATATATATATATATATAAACAGCTTCAATTCAAGGGAGGGCTAGCATTAATTTTGGTTTGTCACATCTCATAACAATGGATATATCGGATGGTTACAAGTCCATTCAATTAAAGTCGTAAATTATTAATGATTAATAAAAACAATGCTCGACTTTGTTAAATGTTAATTAGTAGGGTCATACCCATAAATTGAATTAGGTTATTGTGTGTGCGTCTGCGTGTCCCATTTGCATTATCCTGAGTCAATTAGTGTCCATTGTCCATCCAATCCAATACCCACCAATATGTGGTTTTGGCTCGGGCTTAGCCTACAAGGTGGCGGCAGAAACACAACATTTAGACAGCTTTCACCCAACAATGACGGATGATGGAATGGAATTTACTGGACAGTGGAAGTACTTTGCTGCATATGATCTGAGAATAACCCTATCCGCCGCTACCACCTGCCGTCAAGTAAACAATTAATCGACATAACCAAAAGGAAGGGGTTTTTTATTTAAATATCCTCAATTTACCCTTAAATGCCAAATTTATACCCTATTACATACATATACCTTATGAAGATAGGACAAGTCAAAAATAACCTTAAAAAAACTAAGAATTCACATCTCTCTTCTCCCATTGCTTCTCTTTTTTGGGTTTCTCTCACCATTCTCTATTTTTCTTATAAGTGTACTTCCTAATGATTTATGAATTTTAGTAGTACATTATTCATTTTTTGTGCTTGCACACACACACTATTTCAATGTAGGGATTTAAGAATACATTTAAGTTATGAGTGATTGAAGAATCAGTGCAGGAAGAAGTCGAGTACGAAGTCGGGTAAATCGAGAATTTAGTCGAGTAAGAATTAGAGATAAGTAAGTCGAGTATATGGTCGGGTAAGAAGTCAAGTAAGAATATTAAATGAGTCGAGTAAGCATATTAAATAAGTCGAGTATATGGTCCGGTAAGAAGTCGAGTAAGAAAATTAAATGAGTCGAGTAAGCATATTAAAGAAGTCGAGTATATGGTCGGGTAAGAAGTCGAGTAAGAATATTAAATAAGTCGAATAAGAATATTAACTAAGTCGAGTATATGGTCGGGTAAGAAGTCAAGTAAGAATAGTAAATGAGTCGAGTAAGCATATTAAATAAGTCGAGTATATGGTCAAGTAAGAAGTCGAGTAAGAATAGTAAATGAGTCGAGTAAGCATATTAAATAAGTCGAGTATATAGTCAAGTAAGAAGTCGAGTAAAAATATTAAATAAGTCGAGTAAGCATATTAACTAAGTCGAGTAAGCATATTAACTAAGTCGAGTATATGGTCCGGTAAGAAGTCGAATAAGAATATTAAATGAGTCGAGTAAGCATATTAAATAAGTTGAGTATATGGTCGGGTAAGAAGTCGAGTAAGAATATTAAATGAGTCGAGTATATGGTCGGGTAAGAAGTCGAGTAAGAATATTAAATGAGTCGAGTAAGCATATTAAATAAATCGAGTATATGATCGGGTAAGAAGTCGAGTAAGAATATTAAATAAGTCGAGTAAGCATATTAACTAAGTCGAGTATATGGTCCGGTAAGAAGTCGAGTAAGAATATTAAATGAGTCGAGTAAGTATATTAAATAAGTCGAGTATTTTTATTAAGGTTATTTTTATATTTTCCCTGATCTTTTTAAGTATATATGTGTAAAGCTAACAATTTTAATATATAGAGGTATATTTTAGGTATTTTGAGGGAAAACAGGCATATCCCACGCAATTCGCCCAAAAGGAAGGGAAAATAGCATTGCAAATCGCTTCTACCTCTACGCGACCCCCCCCTTCCTTCCCTCTTCTTCTCAATAATCTTTGCGACGATTCATTTTGATTAAGAAAACAATCGCCTCGTCCTTTTTCTTTTTCCTTTCATGATTTTCACTTGGTCCTATTTATTTCTAGAGTTACTCTTTATCACTTATTTTAATGGCTCGTCCTTTGAGCTTGAGCGTCCTTCTCAAACCCAATTCGTGAATTTTAATCAGCACTTACTCAACATGCGTGTCAAATAAAATGGAACTCTATTATGAAGCCCAAATGATCCTAGTACTAATTAAACTGAGTGTCATCTAGTCAATGAGAGGTGGTGTGAGATATTACAAGCATATTATCAAGCAACAAGCATCTGAATTTATCCAATACATCAAAAAATCCAATTTAAATGACATAAGCATCTGATCCGCTGCTGCATATACATATGCATATGTGTGTGTATATAAATACTATCCACCTTCTACCTGGTAAATAACTGCTACTGCTTGCTTATAATATTAATTAGCACAAAAATCATGCAGCGGTAAAAAAAACATACTAGATGCCAAATTGAAAATGCTCATTGCCTCTGATAGGCAAGGGGACCAGGAAAGGCAAAATTGAATTTGCCTCATTGCTGAGCACACTGGACTCTTGGCATTGCTGGTTCATCATCTTCATCATATGCCTCTTGCTGCTGTTGATACCGTTTACGCCTCATCTCTTCATCAATGTTAACATCATGCATGGTGACCTCCTCACAATCATCCAGCTCCATGTCAGACAGGTTCTTGCCTGGCCTCGGAGGTAGTACACTCTCTAAAGTCCGGCACTGATCAGGAGAAAGGATTCCACATTCCGGAAATTCTACATTGAATTGAATGTAAAGCCTGCCTTTCATAAAGGGCCTTTGGTGATGCGGCATTCCCTCATCGTTGATTGCTTTGTATTGACCTGTATTTATAACATTACATTAACCAAAGAAAGCAGTATTCATGAAGGTACAAATTCACGGAAGTAAAATTGTCAAAATAAATACCAGGCTTAATGATCTCCCCAGGATTTGATTTGATCAGTAGCTGCCTCCCATCAAGATGGGTTAAGGCAAACTGAAACCCACACAGAGCCTCAGTCAAACTGAGGGTGTGATCAACATAAAGATCATCGAACTTCCGCTTAAACTTGGGATGCTCCTTCAATTGCAATATGAAGACAATGTCTCCTGTGATGGTATCAGGCTGCAAACAAAATGATTGGCAACATAAAATAATAATAATAAAATAAAATAAATTCAGCTAAAGTCATTGCCTAGGAGTGTTTTAGGGAGGTGCAAATAATTTTACAATTAAAAATATACAACCAGCATCATCACTTCAGAAACCAAGACCTCAGAAGTTTGGATAACCATGGGCCCCCATTCCAAATGTGTAATCTATTCCTTCACACACACCCCACCCCACCCCCCACAAAAAAAAAATGTTCTGTTTTTGAATTTTAACATATAGCTTAATCGACTTTAATTCCCATTTAACTTACAGCTTCATCAGCTTGTCCCTCAAACGCTATTTTTTGTCCATGCTGCATTCCTTTCTCAACATGCACCTCCAACACCTTCTTTTCCTGAGTAACCTTGTTAGCTTTACACTGTGGGCATTTGTCTCTCTCACTGATGACCTCGCCTGCGTCAAGAAAAGATATTTCCAGCATGAAGCATATTATCAAGCCGAAGAAGAAAAGAAAAAACAGAAACAAAAAAAGTCATAATCAAGTACCTGCGCCTCTGCATTCAGGACAGACATGTTGCATCTGTTGAATCATGCCAAGTCCAATCTGCCTTGTTGTGATTTTCATTCCAGTACCTTGGCAACCATAACATTTTCCCAAGGCCCCACTTTTAGAACCTTTCCTGAAAAATATACACATATATATTTGGAGGGAAGCAAAAACAAAAAGTCAACTTTGTGATAAAATATGACAGTCCTTTAAGTGATTTGAAAGTTTCAAGTGTCAATTTGAGCAACAGTTTTAAGAATCTTGAAGTCATAGTTTACCAGAACAGTAACAGATGAAAGATAAAAGTACTATGCAAGGCATTATTAAAGAGGGAACATTACAGACAGACTCTTTAAGTCATCCTATGAAACTTTATTGCCCAAAATCAGAGATTTTTTAGCGAATAATGCTACGATCAACTTATTGACAGGCAAGATATTTTTAACAGCACAACAGAGTGAACCGTTACTTGTAAACACAAATACCAATTTTTGCAGGTCCAGCAATTATTATCCAAAGCAAAACACCATAAATGTACACCATAAAACTAAAGTGCATCGATTATATGGGATCATTCGAAAAAAGTGAAAAAGCAACAAAAACAAGCTTAAAACTGGCAGCAAATGAGTGATAAAATACAGATGAATATTTTGCATCCAAGACATGCTATGCACATCTACCTTGTCTCATATGAAGGCACAAACTAAAACAAAAGTGAATAATTATTGCCAATCAAGCTGATGATCTGTAAGATAAAAATGCAACAAGCTTAACAAAAATAAGCAGGAATGAAGGACGCACCCTTTGCATTTAGGGCACAGAATATTCCTTGAAAGAGAGAGTTTCTTAGTTGTCCCATTGTACAAGTCCTCCAAGGAGACCTTCAGAGTATGCACAACATCTTCACCTTGCTTCCGCCTTCTACCTCTTGAGCTACCACCAGCTACAATATCACAATATTTTTTATGAGTATCCTGATTCAAAAGAAAATACAAAAATATAGAAGAAAATGCCTCAGCTAGATGTCTCACCACCAAAAGTTCCTCCACCAAAAAATGATTCAAATATATCAAATGGATTATGAGCTGCCCCAGCTCCTCCCATTCCTTCTTTAAGAGCATCTTCACCATATTGATCATAAATATCTCTTTTCTCCGGATCAGAAAGAACCTCATAAGCTTGACCCAACTCCTTGAACTGATTCAGAAGACCAACAGATAATAAGAGCTAAAAAGGGGAACCATTGGAAGACCTAACACAAATATAAGTCTTAGTATGTCCACTTACATATTTTTATTTGAATAGCATAAGATTTCTAATCAGTTAGTTAGGTTCTTTGGGTATAAATGCATTTAACTAAATGACAAATCTCAGAGCCTTCTGATAAATGACAAAAAAAAAAGGGCACATATATTTCAAAACCTTAAACCACCATACATCTTCTGATCACTTTCAACTCTTGCCAATCTGAGTGACCATAGTGATACTGACATCAAGAACAATGCAGTGGCATATACACAACAGTGTGATTGCCAAAATAACTAAGTGGAGTATAAATGGAAAAAAAAAAAATTCCAAGGGGGCTTCACTAAATCACCTTCTCAGGGTCTCCACCTTTGTCGGGATGATTCTTCATAGCAGCTTTTCTATATGCCTTCTTAAGTTCATCTTCAGTAGCACTTTTCGAAACACCAAGAATTTCATAATACTTGGTGTTATTACTTCTTCTTGGGGTACGACCAAACATGATTGAATCACTTCAGTATGTGATACAATTCTAACCTTTAAACTAACTGCACCAATCCATAGACGTGATATTTAAGTTATATACCGATCAATGAAAATGTATAAAAAATTGCTATAAATAAATCATAATAAAAATTTTGTAGGCGTTTCACTTGTCTCTTGTTTCCAAAATGACTTATAATTGACATACGCCTACAAGCTCAGCTTAAAGGTAGACACTAAGCATCCCAGTAAATGTTCAACAGTACAAAATTAATCAAAAAAATTCCCAATTCAACAAATCAACAGAAACCCTAAGAGCAAAACACGTATTAAAAATCCCAAATTGGAATCAAGTTCACAAAGTAAAAGCAGGCAACAGTCTATCATATCACCAGTTCACCACTTCCTTATTAAAAAGAAAAAATCTCTAGATTATGTCAACAGATAGCCAAAAAGTTTATTGAGAGAATCAGAGAGAGAGAGAGAGAGAAAGAATTCTGCCGTGAATCTAACACATCTAGGTCGATCAGTCTTAATTTTCAAGCAAAAAGATACAATCTTTACGAATCAAAAAATGAGATTTAATTAACTAGAAGGATAACAATTAGAGATTATATAAAAACTCACGATTTCGAAGCTGAGAGAGCGAATTTTGAGATACGAGGCTTAAGAGGGAGAATTTTCAATCGTCCCTCTCAACTCTCTCTCGTCACAAAGCGCAAAGCAATTTGACTTCTTCCTCGACGATTATAGAGTATAAACCGAGAGGGCTATCTTTGCCAGACAAATATTTGCTATTTCCACTCAGGTAGGTTGGCCACGTGGCGTGCGCATGACTGACTGGAATTAAAGTATCTGGATCTAGTAATTCCTTCGACGGAAAGGAATCGAATTCCAAAAGAGTTAATAAAGGTACCCGCGGGTGACGACAGTTGTGCAAGTAGGTCGAGGATGTAATAATAACAAAGTAAAAAATTAAATATCTACCAAGAGCCAGGGCTGATGTCACTTCCGGATTGTAGCCGTCTGATGAAAAAATTGACGGTGGATTCAAATTTATAATATGTTGTTATTTTATTATCTCGGTTGCGAACTTACGTCACTGTTTCTTAGGTCAGCGGTCGTGTTATCTCGGTCGCGAACTTGCGTCACGGTTTCTTGGGTGAACGGCCATATTGGGTGTGACTAGTGACTTGTGACGGCAAATTAACCGAACGACACCGTTTTGGGGTTTATTATATATATATATATTTTTTTTTTTAAAAAAAATTTTTGGGATTGATTCCTCTTAACACTCGGGCCTAGTAAGAAAATCCAAGGCTTGGTATCTTGGACTGCGCCACATTACTCAACACCTTCGTATAAAGAACTCAAAACTCTAATTTCGTCCCTAATAATCATATATTAAACCCTCTTGTTTTATCTTATCGATTTTTACCTTTCAATTTATTTCATTTATTTTCAGAATTGCTTTATTAAAAAAACTATAAGTATTTTCACTAAATTTTTGCTAGAACCTAATTCGCACCAATTGGTTGGTGTGTCACATAGGCCATAATAATTATAATAATTATTAAATTGTTTAGAAGATTAGAAATGTGAAAAGAATAGCTATTGTTATATTGCCATGGTAAAGGCAAACGACTACAACCAGCTCTAAATATTAGAGAGTATTGTCGTCTCCTACTCCTAGATTGATAAAACAAAAGTGTTAGAATTGATGATTTTGGTGTTTTACGGTAAAATAATATATTCGACAGAGTTAGTTTTGGAAGTGAAAAAAAATTACTTTCTATTCAAACATTTTCCTATTAAGATAAAAGTTAGAAATTTTATTTATTTTTCATCAGTAAATGTCTTATAATCAGATTTTAATTACAAAAAACAAACAACCAAATTAAAACTCTTAAAATATCTGACAAAAAGTAAAATTAAGACTTCACACAACAACAAAAATAAGCAAGTCCTACATTTATTTATTTGATATTCTAACAAATTAAAGTGGGAATCAAATCTAAATTGAGATACAAGTCATGAGTTTTTAATTGGTGAAGAAGGAAAGATGAAAAATAAAAGGAAAGAGCCGATCATGGAAAATGATTCATGATCCTCAATTCCGGCCAAATTTTTACTACACGCACAAGATCAGGTCAAAATAATCTGTCCATTTATGAAAGGGAAACCAAAAATTTTGCCTATTTTACATTATCCTAGATCATACCTCAATAAATTGAAATTATTACGAAACCCAATTTGTCACAAAATGTGTAGTAGTGTGCGTTAGATGTGTTCTGTAGTTAAACCTTAAATTAACAACAGCCAGCTTATTAACTGCGAAAGAAGAAAAGCCGTAGCTGTCTTTGTGGAAACAAAAACACACACACCCCTAAAAAGATATATTAATTATTAAAATTAAAAATTTTAAGATATCAAAATCACCCTCGCTTATTTTCTCTTTTGACTTTAAGATGTGTATTTTCTATCTCTGTTATACATTATCTTTCTTGAAATTTCATTTTCATTTTTTTGCTATTGATTCTTTTCTTTTCTTATTAACTCAAACTTTATTTCTTTATTCTTATTACTATTCTATTCCCGTTGTCCCTCTTAGATTTGTTGTTTCAAGAATAAAAAAGAAAATTTCATGCTTTTCATGTATAATTGATAAAAATGATTGACATTCGTTCTTTTATTTTATCTCCCAATTTGTAATAGCCATTATGAAACTGATTTTTAGAAGTTAAGAAGCAAGAATTGATGTTTATTTGATGTTAAAACATAAACGTTCGAATTACTTATTGTGAAATTGAGTAATAGGTAGAGAAAGAGAAGTAGGATAAATTAAGTAATTTTATCAAAAAATATTTTGAAAATAAAATTTTAATTTAAATAATAAATTTAGAGAAGAAATTGATGAGTTCAAATAGACCCACCCTCACCCTATTGATTAATGTGCATGGATGTTGCCATGGTTGGTGGCCTGTGTGAACCTCTCGTAAAGAAAAATAATAAAACTGGCTACAATTTTAGATTAACGAGTAGAGTTGATGAATGGCGTGCAGTCACCTCCGCGGCTCTGAGACGTCGCAAAAAATTTACCAAAATGGCAAAAGATCCGATTGCGCACACAAGTCGTTACATATGCAGCAGCGTGTTTAAACGACTGCTTGAGTTGGACACATCACAATGCATGCAAGCAAATTAATTATTTAAAAAAAAAAAAAAAAAAACTGCAATCTGGAACCGTTGCACTTGCACCCGCGTCCGTGTGAAAAACACAAAGTCATTACCTTTTGTGAATCGACACAATGCTTCAGATCGAATCTCCTTCAATATAAAAAAAAAAACATAACACAACTCCAAAACTCACTTGTCCTGAGTAGTACTCATTTGTCTCTCACATGATACGCTGGCAAAAATATCCCTTCCACAGCTTCTCTCTCCATAACACAGACCAGTTTAATTGAGTACACAGCCTTCGTCAGTCCCGTAATTGATTTCCTTATTCTGATATATGTGTTATAATATTTGATCAAATTAACATGGACGCACCCACATCTACTGCTCTTGTAACCCGTGCTGCAGGCCCCAGAAAATGGCTAGGACTTAATATTGGAGAAGGGTGCTCGCCACGGTTTCCCAACAAAGCAAATGATCGACCACCGGCTCGAACCAGACTGAACCCTTGTGCTAAGGAGTGGAATCCTTTCAAGGAAAGGGCACCCGAGGAAGATCGATGCTTGTTCCTGACATTTTCCAATGGATATCCTCTCGCTGAGAATCAAATCGTCACATTTTTCACCAAGTAATTAATTAAGTACTCTTATAGTTCATTTTATACACACACACACACATATATATATGTATATATGTATATATGTATATGAGACGCTATAAATTGCGAGTGATGAATAATTTTCCTTGTGTGGTTGATTTTTAATTGGCAAGTGCAGCATTTTAATTTGTAATTTGTTGTGAGCAGCAAATTTGGTCCATGCGTGGAAAAGGTATACGTGCACTCGCCGGAACCGACGAGTGTCAGCGAGCCACCGTTGTTTGGGAAGGTGGTATTTACAGCATCTTATATACCGGCGGTGATCTTGTGTGGAGCAAAGCAAACCAAGTTCATGGTCGACGGCAAGCCTCTCTGGTGCAAAAAATTCGAGCCTAAGAAGAAGCAAGCTCTTGGTCATGGGTGAACTAACAATTAAGTTCAATTGAGTCAATGCCAACAATTTTATACTTACATTCTACCCTTCACAGATTATCGATTTATAGTTGTCTTGTCTTGTCTTGTCTAGGCAAATTTGACCTGCGAAGAACGACAAAATTGCATGTCGCTACACTGGTCACTGCAGGACGTTTGCCTTTCGTCGTATTTGTTTCTTCTTTTTGTTTTAATTGGGCCTGATAAATGCCGTTTCTTAGTTTATTTAGCTGGGCTTTTGTCGGCCCGGCATTCTGCCGTGGTCGGCTAATTGGGCCTTTAACGGACACATGTAAATCCTCCCAGACCTAGTGGTGCTTTTAAACTTAAAAGCGCTTCAATTCGCTTCTCTTTGGAATTGATTTTAGCGTACAATCACTTTGTATGGAATCTTCTGTATTCAATTTTAAAATATCTAAGATTTATTTTTTCAAAGAATAATTTAGTGCACATATTTTGGTGAAGCATTGCCATTTTGACCATTAAGATAAACATTTACAAATGAGTGGTGATGACTATATTGCCTTGGCCTTTTGGTCTTCTTGGAAGAAGAAGAAAAAAGCGCTCACGCGTGTCGTCACCCAAACGACCAAAATTCCAAAACCACTTAAACTAAACTGAAATGTCTTATTATGTCATCTCCCCACAACAGAGACAGAGTGGCGTGATGAATTCAACAAATTAATTTATCTTGGTTTTTATTTTTTGTTATATATATTGCTGTCTGAATCTCTCTTTCCCTAAAAATAAATAGCGTTTGATCCAAAAGTGAAACACGAAATGGATTCATCAGAAACCACGAAAGCTCAGAGCAATGACAAACAATTTTACCAAAACGTCATCGTAATGCGACACGGGGACCGCGCCGACAACTTCGAGCCATTGTGGGTATCAACGGCTGCCAGACCGTGGGACCCCCACATCGTAGAGGAGGGTCGGGTCAGGGCATTCTGTACCGGTCGGAGGCTCCGTGCAAACCTTGGATTCCCGATCGACCGTGTCTTCGTTTCCCCATTCCTTCGTTGCATCCAGACCGCCTACGAGGTTGTATCCGCCCTTTGCTCCGTCGATGACGATCCCACCGTCATGTCCTCCGACGCCGTCGTTTCTTTGGATCCCTCCAAAGTCAAGGTCAGATCATCATTACACATACATAACATATCACTACTTGGTATACATGTCTCTCTCTCTCTCTGTCTTTGTGATTATCGTCATTCAATCTGTTTATTAAAAATGAATATTACTATGTTGTTCTTTAGGTCTCCATTGAGTATGGATTATGCGAGATGTTGAATAGGGAAGCCATTAGACATAATATGGCGCCTAAGGATGGGGACTTTGGCTTCGTTACCTCAGAGCTTGAAGCTCTGCTGCCAGCTGGTACAGTTGATAGTTCTGTGAAGCAAGTGTATGACCAGGTATATATACATATATTCGTTTCAATTTGTATTTGGATGTGCACAGTCATTGCAGCTAACAATAGGTTATTTGATTGGGGAAACCCTAGTTGCCACAATGGGAGGAGACGGTGGCTGGTGCAAGGGAAAGATATGCACAAGTTATTAAAGCGCTCGCAGATAAATACCCTTTTGAGGACTTGTTGCTGGTGACCCATGGTAACCTTCTATCTGATTAACTTAGTAAAAAAAAAAAAAAAAAATGATTCGTATATGAACTTGATGTTTAAAATATGACTCCGGTTATGTTAGAACTGCTCTAAGGTAGAGTACCCTTTCATAATGACACAATCAAAGTTATAATGAGTGTTTTACTATTTATCACTTTGCATGTGTGGCTGTGATTCGTGCTCTACCTTAGAGCAGCTCCGAGGTAGCTATATGTATTTGTCTTCTGAACCACACAGGATATCCCAGCATAAGACAAAAATAATATGGTTTCACTTTCATGTGATATATTAACTCTTGAGTTCTGTGTTATTGTTGCTGCTACCATCTGCAATGATCAGTAACCTGAGATTTGTACCCCTAGCACTTATAAATGGTTTGCGCTCTGGGTTTACACTTCCCAAGCATTTGAAATGATCAATACCCTGGTGTCGGGACGTTTTCGTTTTCTTTGAACTGAAATGATCTCCACCCAGAAACCAAGAAGAAGAGAGAGTAAAAATAAATGACATCTCTCTGTTTTTTTGTTTTATTTGCTGTTATAAAAGCCATAGAATCTGATAGGATTCTTTCATGTTGCTTCCGTATGTGATAGTTGAAGTTGTTGGTTGTAATTCTCTAATGCAAATGCAGGGGAAGGCGTTGGGGTTTCGGTTTCAGCATTCTTGAAGGATGTAACTGTTTATGAAGTAGATTATTGTGCATATACCGAACTAAGAAGACCAATATCTGGTGATAACGAGTCATTTACTGCGGGAGACTTTGAGGTGCTTACAAATCCAGTTCAATCGGGCATTAGTTATCTACCTGCTAGTGCCTCAAATGCAGGGGATAATGAATGATATAGCCTGACTATGTATGTCAGACATTATAAGAAGCAAGTCTTCGCCCCTTCCTTTGTGGCAATGTTTAAGTTGTCAATCCTACTGTCGGCCTCATCGATGGTATAAGTCAATTGGACAATTGGTATGGAAGTGATTCATTTCTGCTTTAATTGATTAGTGTTGCTCTCAATATGCTAGTCTCTATTTTCTCTACCCATTTTTATGCACATCACATAATAATGCTGATTACAGTGGGCTCTTGATTCCCAACCGCTCATGAGAATCCAATTCTCTGATTACAGTGGGCTCTTGATTCCCAACCGCTCATGAGAATCCAATTCTCATTCCTTAAACCTAAAATATATAGCCTCACATGTTTCATTATCTTATCAAGTCATAAGTCATATTGGTAAAGAAAATAAGTTAGGATAGAGTGGAGAGGCAAAGTGGCAAAGCACATTCAATATTAATCACAGAGTCTGGGTACAAAGAATAAACTACAAGAATTGTGTTAAATTTTGCAGTTAACAGAGAAAGTAGTCAAATATTCATCGTCCTACCTGGACACGACATTAATTTGTGATTAAAAACTCACCAATCTGATGGACTCGGAAGTGGCTCGATATGATCAAACATATCAGTTGGAAAGTCATCAAAAAAGGCATCTGGGTTCACAGTCTTGTCATTTTCGTCCTTCATGCCAGTCCTACAACTTGTTTCTGGCTTTAAAAATGGCTGTCCGCTAAGTTCAGGAGGAGCGTCAACCGGTCCGAACACATCGAAAAAGTACGGGTCCTCAAGCCTAGCCAAGAGTTCTTGGCTTTCCGGTGAAAACGGCAGGTCCTGTTGTGGTTGAGAAATCTGAGGGAAGTAAATTGGTAACACGGGCTCTGTGCACGGATTATTCTCACAGCTTGCACCAAAATGAAGCAACTTAGGATTAATCATTTCTGGCAGTGGCGCCATTGCTATTAATTCGGCGTTCCCCATCATGTTGGATGACGAGCAAGATTGACGCTTCGAGGATGACTCTTCCTCCATTGAAGAAGTGAACTTTGGGGCCTAAACACAGAAAACATGCATTACGAACACAGCCCAATGTAGATGTAATTGTTCCATGAAAATTTCTAAAATTTTAAACTCAAAACTTCAAGAATATGCAGGGTAAAATATATTGATGAGAAACAAATAATATTGATAGAAACACAGGCGACATCCAAATCCGGTAGAAAATTCCCTTCCACACCCCACAAGAAAAAAGGAATAACAGCGGATTACAACAGTGGAATTTGATTATTATTACCTCTAAAGTGGAAGCATCGGGAGAAGCAGGAAATTCCCTTTTAGTTTTGTAGGATTTAGAGTTGGAAGAGGAAGTTGTCGCTGAATTTTGCAAAATCCGAGCAAGCCTCTTTTGCCTACTACTCCAGAAATTCTTCACATCGTTATCAGTCCTTCCAGGCAAATATGTTGCTATTCTAGCCCATTTGTTCCCAAACTGTGCCTGCAACTCTATCACTATCCTCTCTTCCTCTAATGAAAATTTGCACCCACTACAACACACACACACACACACACACACACACACACACAAACCCATCTCAAATTCGAAATTAACCAAACCAAACCAGTTTTTGACAGTCACACACACAGACGCATATATATGCAATGATATAATGAATGAATTGCTTACTTTTTCAAGTTGGGTCTAAGCTTATTGACCCAACGGAGACGACAAGACTTGCCGGTTCGTTGCAGAAGTCCTTTGGATCGAATGGAGCTCCAGTCCCTGGGGCCGTACTTTTTTACATGATTTATCAGCACTTCATCTTCTTCTGCTTTCCATGGCCCTTTCCTTATCTCTTCTCTCTTTCCTTCCATTGCCTCCACTCTCAACTCACCAACTTCAATCTTCAATTTTTGATATAAGCATTAAATTTGTCTCTCTGATTCACTGCGCTAACTTCTTCTTCAACTCTTCTTTCCTTTTCTTTGTTTTTGAGCAAGCGACGGTTAAGACGGTTACCGCCACAACGCTCCACCAATTCACCCACATTCCCCAATTTTTTCTCGCATTCAAATGACGTGCTCAAAATTACGCATATGCCCCTGCTGCTCTTTATCTTTCTATCTATCTCATCGTTCTCGTGGCCCAACCTGACCCTGACCCTGACCCTGACCCTGACCCTGACCCTGGCCCTGGCCCGAACCAATTTTCTTTTACTATGTTTATTTTTCAATTCATCAATTTCGTATAAATAAAAATAAATTACACCATTGCCCTTTCTCCTTTTGTGCAAAATTTTGTCGGGCACCACATCACTCAACAGAAATCTGGGAGTCGGTCTAATTATATTACAATACACTATAAAACAAAAGTTTAAAATGAAAAATAATTATCTCAGCAAACAGTTTCTTACTTTACCATGCAACTTAATTAGTATCAATTGGCCAATAACAATGCCGATAATATAAAAAGTTTCATCATCGTTAAATTTCATATGACCAAGGCTAACCAAGCAAACTAATGGAAAGGTTACAATGAATAAATTGAAGAGCATGTATGTACAAGGGAGAATAGGAAACAAAGTATAAAGCCCTCACGAAAACTCAAATTATCAGCCATCACCCGATGAAGTACCAGCATCTGTATGGTGTTTCTCGAGCTTTAGACTCGCCTGAGCAGTGAAATCAGTACTCTCACAAGCAGATTACTCAGCAGCTGAATTATTGCAGCCTCTAACAATTTATGACTGGCTCATTCTCTGTTTTGGCTTTTTTGGTAACTGTCAGCTTGTTATCACAATCTCCCTCTTCAGCATTCCTTTTGAGTTCACATACATTTACAGAAGGTTTATCGCCTAAAGGCACGCTACAAGAATTGGTCTTTTGAGATACAACCCCAACAGCTTGTTGATTTTCAGTGTCACTTGGTATTGACATGTGATTTCTTGATGATTCCGAGGGCATTACACTCTGAACACCATTGGCATTGTGACAAGTATTAGAATTATTTGCTGCATCGTCACAACTCCCATCTGATACCAAGGCAATGTCAGTAGAACAAGGGCTCTTAGCTGCACCTCCCTTTGCATTCCCTACCTCATTTTCATTGTCTCCCACAATACCAGCAGTTTCAGAAACACCAACCGCTTTTGACTCCACAGGCATATACATGGGCCGAGAGGCCTTGTCAGAGTGGGAATCAGCATCTGCTTTATTAGAGAGAACAGGAAGCTGAGGGTCAAGGCTGCTAATACCATTCTGAGGAGACACAGTGCATTGCTCCAGAAACTCCATTGTCGGTGGAGGCATATCAATGGTGAATGGCTCCACATCCAAATCTTGATGGCAATCTTTATCGGAAATACCTTCTTCAGCTTCATTTTGATCAGTGACAGCAGCATCTTTAGAATGTGTATAACCGCTAATTTCAGCATCTGAAACTAAAGCTCTCTGTTCATTCTTGGAGAAACCACCACTGGACGCGAGCTCATCAACAGAAACTAATCCAGGTGTGGAAATATATATAGGTGACTGCTCAACATCCGTCTTTGCAAAAGAAATTTCTTCTTCAGTAGTGCCACCACAGAGACTGTTTGCACTAACTAACTGATTAATGAGCCCACCAGCCAATTCATTTGCAGTTCCACCAGAAGCAACTAGTTCTTCCCCACGATTTCTTCCCTTCTGAGATGATACATCATCATTCACACAGTGACCCTCATTGACTAATTCTCTATCTTGATCAGCATGGAATGTCCCTACAGTTTGTTGCTCATTGGTTTCCACAATTTGTTTCTCAACCGAAGCTACACTAATCTGACTGCTTTCGAAATCTACCGATGCATTTAATTGCTTCTGTATAGAGACTGCTAAAGAAATAGCATGATCACGAATTAAAGAATCATGAGGTGTACAGTGTAACATGTCCATCAAGGCTTTGTTATACTGAAATAAACTTATAGAAGGCTTAACAGAACCCTTTTTGCGACAGACTATAATAACCTTTAGCAAATGCTCACACAGGTAGCCCATTTCTGCCCAACTGCAATTGCAAATACCAAACTGTGAACCAGGGTTCCGCACAACATATACTTTATTCCCATCAAGCTGATCAGTAACTTTTCCACATCTACCCTCAATCACAACATCGGAATCTAGAATCTTCAGTGCTTTACGCCAACATGTTAAACCACTCACCCACTCATCTTTCCAATATCGTGCAAAATCATCCTTCCCCGTGTATTCATCGAGCCAGAAGTAAGAATGTACTTTGGTACCCAACTTATCAACCAACCAGTCAGTACGCTGATAAACACCAGAATCCTTCTCATTCAACAACCTGACCTTCAACTGATTGTGGTAAAATTCCATTGCCGCACTTGTCTCCTGACTGGCAAGCGGAAGAGTTTTTAACACAGTGATCCAAGCCCCTGACAGAAAAAGGGAAATTTCATTTAAAACCAAGAATTCGGCGGTTGAAGTTTTAGGGCTGAGAAGAAAAGAAAAAAAATTACCACTCGGTTTCAATGGTACAGTTTACAAAATTTTGACCCACCTATCCTGGGGTACCATACAGCTTTGAAGTAATCCATGAAATCAGAGCCATCCATGAAATCTTCCATACAGTTCTCAAACAAAGCTATAGTTCCATGCCCTTTGCAGATGTCATCAACTGCTACTCCAAGGCATCTAAAAATTTCCGCACGCATCCCTATTTCTGAACATCTCTTTACCAAGTTCTTATGCCATGCATGCCGAACACGCCAGAAAGATACCAATACAGAGCACTGAAACACATCCCTGAATACAGTGCAACAAAGACAATGAGAACTGTTTTCAATTAGGCATTTTCTATTAAGAAAACATAGTAGACATCATAACCCCCCAAATCATTCTATACTGGTCTGTACCACAATTAACATGCCAATCACATGCTCATTGGACCAAGCTTTTCAGGGCCACATTTGGGTTCAAGTAAACAACCAAATACAGATTAGCAGCCAATAAATGTAAAGGCATGATTCTTGGCAACAGAGACCACCTAAAGTCCAAAAATAAACTAGAAGCGTATGATCATCTTAGATTGAATTCAAAAGACTAGCCTGATTGTATGGACATCAGCTGATGGATCGTCCACTATAAACCCAGCCAAATTCCAAGTAGGATCTTTAGTGCGAACTCTATTGTAAAGAGCCCTCATCCATCTATGTGTGTCCGCACTAGAAAAGCTCGGGGCTATTACCCATGCTACTGGGATGGCCTTCTTGTCTGAGTTGAAGACTATGAGACTGTGCAAAGGATACTACAAAGTATAATTGCAGAGAAGAGTTAATTAGCTTCCAAGGAATGTGAAGGCTCTAATGAAACTGACAAAAACAATTAACAACCATATCATCAGCTAAACCAGAAGGACAAACCTTCAATTTGTTTGTTCCAAACCTTGAATCAGAAGCCAAAAGACTGCGGTTGCCAAATCGAATCATCTGTTGCAACTGCCACTCTGTTTGAATGCCCAAAGTGAAAGGGTCATATTCAGAAAAATCCTCATAGAAGAAAACATAACTCTGGTGGCTTTCAACCCACATATTGATGCTGACTGCATCATCCAGGTCCAGTTCATATGTGGAACGTCGAATGCTCCTCTCCTGCCTTCGAACATACCTGTGGGTTAAAAGGTCATCTCTATTACACGGACCACCCTGTCTCTCTACTGATTCATTGTGTCTCTGCATTATTGTCTCCACAGAGACCCCAACATGAAGTAAAGACAAAACACGAAGTCGGAGATCCTCTGAGATGTATGGAGCAAACATAGCACGTGTTCCAGCAGCCTTCTTGTCCTGTGGTCCATGGCATGGCAATCCGTTCTTATCCACATGCTTTTCATCATTGTAGATGATAAGTGCCACGGATGGTTCAGCAATCAATCGTTTCACAATGAAATGGCAAGTGCACCCTCTCTTAGTATTAGGACGGCCAGCATTTTTCTTCTTTGGTACATACGTAGTCCTACTGGGCCGTACAATGCCACCCTTCCTATGGTCATCAGGACCAAATGAACACCAATACCTACACATTCAATAGAATAACTAAAACTCATACAACACAGAACAGTAGTTTAGTAAACACCATAAAAGAACTTGGAGAACTTACAGAATATATTCAAGAATACCATCAACCTTAGGCTTGCAAGATGTACTAGTAGAACGCCGCCGCCTTGCTTCAACATGAAATCTCGTTGGGCAGTCTTTGTTAGAAGATTCACCCCTAACAAAATCATCCACTCTAGCAAATGGGATTAAAGCAACTCTATCTAATTTGTCGCGCCAGCCTTCCACTTTGGACCAAACAAGATCAACAGAAGCAAACTCCAAGGTTGGTGGATTTTGCACCGGTAGTGACAAAATCTCATCCCATCTAGCCATCTGCAATAGATGTTCACAGCCCCATCACCCAACAAAGAAATTAAATCATTTGCAATTGAACTAAATTCAACTGACGGTCACAAATGCGGAAAAGAGATAAAATTTCCATAATTTTTCCATACCCAAAGGCATAGACAAGCATCTAAATGGGCGAGCAGCAAAAAATGAATCAAAAGAAACACCAGGGCCAGTTGAAACAATAATCTCAAAATCCCTAAACCCTAAATACATTTACATCAGCTGAGTATCACTTTTAAGTACTCTATGTTTCCAAGTACAGAGAGATAGGAGACTAGAAGGCAACAAAGCCGCCGCGCTGAATCGAACTCAGTGAGTAGGAATTTTAAAGCATATGAATTTATACGCAAATTCAAATATACTTAGTTAAATGAATACTCGAAAACAAAAATTAAAACAAAATACGGCTACCTGTTAATATGCTGATAGTGGCGCCAGAAAGACGAAAGATTGAGAGGGGGTGCCAAATAGGGAGTACCCGTGGCTGTGGCTGACACGACGCACGCTGAGAGGAAGTATTAAAAAGGTCACGTGCGTGGGTAGTAGCACACGTGTTGGACTGATGGCGGTAATAATCAAAGAATTATCTTTGAATGTGGCTGCTAAAAGATCCACTGGTATATATGGACCGATGCTTCCGTTTTAATTTTATGGGTCTCTTGATCTCGTTCAATTACCCCGGTAAAATTACCCCAACATGAATGACATATAATAGGCGAATCCTTAGCATTATTGATTGATTCAAGAAAAATTAATGATACAAAAAAAAATCAAAAATTGTATAAATAAGTGATTCATCTTTTAAATTTACCAACATATGATGGTCTTACATGTCAATGTCATAAATGGCTTAGGTTATTATTATCAAATGATAGTCTTAATTCTTTTATTTGTGTATAGGATCCCCCTAAGTTACATGCATATAACTTACAACCCTCTCACATGAATAGTAGATGGGTCAACACTACTCACTATTTATGTGAGAGGGTTGTAAATTACGTGCATGTAACTTAACATTATTCTTGTGTATATTATGATGGATTCGATCCTTGTCATATGTGCATCACATAACAGTATTACGTGCATGTCAAGATGATATTGTCATGTGACTCCTAATCCTATAAAAAAATCCAAGGCTAAACAACATCTTCATGATCAGCATTTTTAATCCCTCCTATTCGACATAAAGTCCGTAAGTTAAGTTTATATCCTACAGACAGTCATTGGTTCTTCATGGTAGAGATATGGGCAATGGAGAAGGACACTGTAAGAGTTGAATTGCAAATAGTCATTTGCCTTTGTTTCGAATTTAATTGTAAACTTGTAAAGTAATTAATGGGGATTCAAGAGATGGCCTATATTTAGTTATTGCAGGCAGCGAGTGCATGCTCATAGACATAAGTTGATGTATAATACATATACTCCATTCTATTAGTTTAATATTTAGAACTTGTGTTCGGAATAATCTATTGCATGCTTCTTATCTTGAACACTGAAAACACTGAAAGAAAGCTGAGAGAAACAGTAACTTGTGCTACTGTTTCACCTCTTTCTCTCTCTTAGCGTTGTAAATATTTGTTATCGTTAAAAAAATAAAAAATAAAATGAAAAATGACAAAAAGTTGAATGCATCACTCTCTCTCTTGGCATTGTAATAATTTTATATTGTTGAAAATAATCTCATATTCCAAACCAAAATTCATCTTTATCGTCAAATAATTATAACCAAACTTTACAAAATTAACCCAAGAATGCAAAGAAAACAAAAAGTTTTCATTTTCTTTAATCACTGACCATAAACAATTGGGTTCTGTTATTTAAAACGGGTAGCGCTTTCGTGTTTGGTAGCTAGAGAGATTATGGAAGTGTGACAGGGAGCCGGAGAGTGAGGTCGGAGAGAGAGGGGAAGCGTGATGGGAAGCCGAAGGGAGTGAGGAAACATGATGGAGAGCCAAAGAGAAAGGTTGGAGAGAGTGAGAAAGCGCGATGGGGAGTAAGGATCCGAAGAAAGGAAGATAAATTCGAGACAGATAGAGAGTGATGCATGTGAATAGATTTAACTTTTTGTTATTTTCCACTTTTTATTTTTTTTAATAATAAAAAATATCTACAATGCTGAGAGAGGGAGAGAGGTGAAACAACAACACAAGTTGTCGTTTCTCTCAACCTTCTCTCGGCATTCTAAATATTTAGTACGACTCAATCATTAATACCTAATATGGGTTCTCTTGGAACTTTTATCAAACACGGCAAACAAATAAAATTCACCCTCGAAGGACCAAGACCTTGTTTACAAGGGAATACGAAGATAAATGAATCAAGCAAACAACACTTACTAAACTTGGCTCCGTAGTTCCTACGAATATGAGCGAGCGAGGGAGCGTACCATTTCATTTTCATTTTGGGCCTGGTCGAGCACGGGCTGATGCTTCATGTAACAAATTTGGCCCAATATAGCCAGCCCGGTCCAGGCTTCCCGTTCGACCTCTGCAAACCGGTCCTCATAAACCCGATCCACGATACGTGTGGTTTCAAGTGGCACGTGTCTGCAATAAACCCACAAAGCGGTATTTGGGGGTTTCTGCAAGTCCAAGCGCGCAGTTCTTTCTTTTTCTCTATCGCTCTGTAGTCTCAGTGGATTACTTGGGGCTTATGCTTATTCCCTTTGATTTTTCATAACGCTTCTTTAAAAGTTCAAATTATAGTCTTTATATAATAAACGAAGCATTTTCAATTTCAGTTATTTAAGCATGTACCATTTACGAAGATCAGCAATATCGTCTGTTAGAAGCGGATTGTCTTGTGCTTTAAAGTCCGAAAAGCGCTTACTTTTTCCAGTTTCATCGTCAGCCTCCGCAGTTGAAAATTCGGCCAAAAGCGTATCAAAATCTATCTTCTTTTTTTATTATTATTATATCTACACATCTAATTGGACTTCAATATTTCAATTTCTCTTGGTATTAGGTTAATGATGATACATTTCTATTAGCTTTTATATTACTTTCTCATGATCATGCAGTTTTCGACAGCGCTAAGGTCAGATTTTGCAAGACCAGCTTCTGCTGATTCTAAGCAAATTTCTAATGGTTGGTGGGGTGTTACTTTTATTGTATTTGTAAATTGCTCTGTCTAAAATTACTCGAGAGGATTTTAGCTATCTTTAATTGGTTAGTGATGCATTGTAGACGTTCACTCTGTTCGCCCATGGTGTTGGTTTTGAGTTGTTAGCTTTTGGCTCCTTTTATTATTATCATTATTATTTATTTATGCATATATTATATTTCATCTCTATTAAATCTTCTTTAAGTAGATGCATAATTTCTTTGGATAATGTGGGGACACCACTTGGTCGTTATCATTCTAGTATTCATATACTATTGGCTGCTGTGAATTCATTTACTATTGGATGCTAACACTTAAATTCAGGAGCTATATGTTAGCAAGCAGCCTATATCTGAACTTGATAATCAATTTATAATGTTGAAACTTGAAACATCATGTTTGGATGACTGATTTTTACTAAAAATTGATGTACACGCATACATTTAGAGACATGTGAACCCTTGGAAATATGAAAATGTGAATCATTATTATTCTTTATTTCCTTTTCTAGACTCTATTTTGACTGACAAATGTTTCGCAGGAGTCTCTGCTCATTTTAGAGGACAATGTAATAGAGGATACATTGTTAATCTTCGGCTGCCCTTCCAACAAATGGATAGTCGTGTAGCAAACTCCAAAACTTATTGCTCTGCTAGATCCTTTGCATCAAAAACTTCAAAGCAAGGAACAGAAACGTCATCTGAGGTTTGGATCTGAATTGAAGTTTCTGAGCTCAAGTTTTACATTTTACCCCTAAGTTTTTTTATTAACACAATTGTGGTATAGCTGTTTGTTCGTAAATCTATTACCAGTTGAGGAATGTGCTTAGGTTTAGAATTCTTACCTGCTTATGAATTAATGAAAAGAAAGTTGAATTTAAGATTAACTATCATCTTCTGCATGCTGCATTGCTCTTTATATATACAATCTCTTATATTTTTCCTCCTCAATTTTATGGTAGTATCAGTTTCTTCAAATTTTTTCTGACCTATCTGACACTGCTCTTGCAGCCCAAAAAGGACATATCAACTGTTGAGGATCCCTTTGATGCTCCTACATACAATATCCCTGAGAAACCGGTGACATTTACAGAAGGGGCTTCGTACAGTCTTATAATTCTTGCAGGGCTTGGGGTTGCTGGTGCCGCAGCATATGCTGTTTTCAAGGAGCTCATATTTGAACCAAAAGAGTAAGAAATATGCTGTTGGATTTTGTTTGGACATTTGGTAGTTGAAATTTGTGATTTTAAATCTCGTGTCCCTCCACAATACGATGCTGATTTGAAATTATTGTTTAGGTATAAAATTTTTAACAAGGCTCTCAAAAGGATCCAGGACGATGGTCAGGTTTGTAAACTTAATTCTATTTTTGTCCCACATCCCTGAGATTTTTTTTTTCCTTTTTCAAGGATAAAAACAGTATTGTGTTATTGGGTGTGAGAAAGAGAGAGTATTTTAGGTGCTACACATAATCTAGAAGGTGAGGGAGACATACTAGGCAGGCAGAATTTTAAAATATTAAGCACAATTCTCAGATCATGAGTTTAATCTCTTTTATCACAAATTTAAAAATAGATTTTAATTTGATGACGACGGATTGACCTTTATGTTCAATTGTAGCTTAGTTTAGCAATAACGTGAAAAATTAAGGTGGGTAGCAAAGGGCTTTTTGTTCATGCAAGAGAGCTGTATAAATGAAGGACAATGTGTGCCTGATCATTTTTTTAAGTGCATGGACTATATGGTGTTGTACCATTTCATTTGCAAACCATGTTGGCCATTGGCTTCCCTGCGTTTGTCCATATTAGCACGAGTGTTTTGGTGTTTCACTTGGATTGTAATTGCTTCATATCAGGTTAGAGTGAGGATTGGATCCCCCATAACGGGGTATGGTCAGGAAAGTAGAAATCGTGCTGCTCGTCAGCGCATTCCAAATAGGGTATATACCGATGAATTTGGCATAGAGCATGTTGAGGTAAATGTTTGTTTAGCGCGTATGGTGCTCACTGAGATCCGAAGTAGACATTTATGTTCATTTTGTCTATGTAATCGACGTAAATGATGTAGGTTAATTTCTATATTCGGGGGCCTCATGGAGCTGGAAAAGTTTTCACTGAGATGTTCAAAGACAAAGAGGACAAGCAGTGGAAGTTTACATACTTGATTGTTGAGATAACTTCACCTTATAAGGCACAATTGATGCTGGAGTCTTACATGCCAGCAGCGCCAGCTTAGAAGATGAATATGATGAGTAGTAATAGCTCAGTGGAGAAACATTTTCATTTTGTACCAACTTAGTGTGGGTTGTATCCCTGATTTTGATTGATTTAAATTGATAGTGCTCCCGAAAATTTCAAAATCCATTGGAGAGAGTGGAGGCTTCCTGGGCAGAAGATTGCTTGTAATTCGTTCAATTTGGCGTATAATTCAAGTGGCTGGCTGGCTGCTTGTGACATTTTGGAAATATTTTCTCTTGCAATTACGAGTATGAATGAATATTAGTTAGCCACAACTGGCTGTGGTTGCAGAACTGTGATTGTGTTTGCATTTTCTCAATAAGTTTATAATCCATGAAAATGGTCGGATTTTATGGAACAAACCGTAAATTACTTTCATTTGTATTGGGAGTTTGTCTTCGCATGCTATGCCACTGATTATATTAAACTCTTAGTACGCTCCCTCATTACTGTACAAATAACACCATCAAAATACAGTACGTAAAAACATCACAATCATTAATATGCTTTACTCTCAAAAAAAAAAAAAACCTTAACAACAGGCTAGGTGCGTTCATGCGACACTCAACTGAAAAATGAGGGAAAAAAAGTACAAATTTGAAGTTGAAACGGGCGATTCAAAAACTTGAGTATCACAGAGTTGTCAACTTGTCATAAATCATCCGTTTTTCTGCCCACGAAAGAATAGACAATTAATGGAAATAATCATCTACATTTCATGCCAAGCCAAAATTAATAAAATTATCCCGAAGAAAATAAGACCGAATGATAAACTTACTTGTGAGGTGTTCTTGAAGGAATACCAAGTCGCGTTCTGATATTTGCACCCACTTCTAGCAAGTCTTCTACCTGTATTTACCTTTTGTTTTTGCCTTTCAAATAAAGCAAGGGAAAGAAAGAGAAAAGAAAAGAAAAGGACGGAACATTCAAAAGGGATATAAAGGAAGATTGAAGACCTTACGAATGCCGGAAGCTTGAAGGAAAGCGAGGGAGGCGGAGGCGGCGGAGCCAACAAACAAGGAGGCGACACCAAATGCTTTAACCGGCATCAGGCGTGAATCGCCGGCGTAGCCTTTCCGAAACGAGGCGATGCCCCAACCTAATTGGCCCGTGCTTGCCAGGGTCCACCACCAGTGGGTCCCGTTAACTCCGGCATCGGTATCACTCTCCATTTGTGAATTGCGATTCGATTCCTCCTCGTTTCTTTCTGCTCGGTCAGTCGAGCTCCGCTTCCATGCTTTTCAAGGTTTTGGGCCATTTCTTTTGGGTTTTATTTTTGTCTATACATGCCCCAATTCGGCCAATTTACACTTACGCCCTTGTTGTTTAATTAAAATCCACATTAATCAAAACTTTATCAAATTTATCACTCGATGCTTTCGCATTTTCTCACTGCGCCGGGGGTTTTATTTTCTTTTGTTTAAAATATTTCCTCCGTTGGTGCTGCTTATAGATAGCTCATTAATGCTGCAGGTGCAGGATTTAGACTTTCTTTCTTCTTTCTACATGTCTACTTGCTTAAAGATATACTCACGTTGGTAGGGATACTTTAGATTATGTGTAAAATGCAATTGTCTTGTACAAATATTATAACCTAAAGCCCCAGTACAATACAATAAATTCACATTACCATAAATTTAAAATATCGCGGTAGAACTAAAGTTGGCTGGTGTGAATGGTTCGGCACTTTCACTCCTTAAGAGAAGTCAGGGGTTCAAACCTCGCTCTCGTATAGAGTCACCAATTTGACCAGCACTTTACTATTTATAAGCCGATCCGGTGCGAGTGGAAATTAGTTTGAATTGTGGTACGGACTTAAAGGTACCTCCCAGAATTAAGCCGATCCGGTGCGAGCAGAAATTAGTCTGAATTGTGGTACGGACTTAAAGGTACCTCCCAGAATTAAGGCCAACTCAAGATTACCTCGTGTTTCAAACAAAATATATATATATATAGCGGTAGAAACTTTGCATCCATAGTTTTGCCCTCTGTTCTGTTTGGTATTCTTGGCATCTACAATTTTGGCCTCTGTTCTGCTATTGCACTTTATACCTATCTTCAACGAGACCTCGACTCTTCTCATCTGATGATGTTGCTGATTTGCTCTCTGAAGCCTGAGCTTTTCACTGGTTCTATCTATTTGTTGTGACTAGGTTTGATTTGCTACAATTATGACCACGTCATTATTGGTCATCATTCTTGTTCTTGCTTTGCAAACTAAACTTCAGTACGATGTATGATATTTAGTAAGATGATAATGAGCCCATTGTTAAGTCTTTGTTGTTGACTAAAGTAAAGCACAACTAATTTTTTATTTAATCTTTTTTAAAAGGTAAGGGATCGGAGAAAATATAAATTTATTTTTCATTTTTTTATCTTTGCAAGATTTGAAATTGAGTAGTCAACCAAATAATGTTACGACTACACTCTTGATAGCACTTACATAAATAATTTATCTAAATAAAATTTAATTAACAAAAGGTAAACGTATCATTAGTTCATTAATTAACTTTATCTTCAGCCAATAACTAGCATGATGGCTTCTAACAACACTCATTTGAGAAAAATAAATAAGTAGAGGTTAAGAAACCAACAAAATTACCGTATATCCTCTCAAAATAGCGCCATATATAAGGAGATGATTAAATCATGGAAAGCCTCAGAATTTAGAGTAATCTTATGCTGAATAAGTACACGTCCAGTCGCTTAAAGCATGTATGTATAAGTCTATAAGATAAAACTTCTCAAATAAAGAATATCACAGTTTGATTAACATCAGAATCTCATAACCCTAAATACAAATAAATCACATTCCCCAAATTTCGAAGTCTCGTTGCAGAAAATTCGACAGTCATGTTAAGTTGTATCACGAACTTTATAATCAGCAGGTGTAATGAACCTTAACCGCAAACCTGGAAACAGGCAATCGAGTTGTCTTTGAACACTCAGTGGTCTCTTCTTGGCTTTCTTGGTCCGCTTTGATCCAAACAATGACATGGCTGATAAGTCAGCTTCAATCTGGTCTCTTGTAAGAGAAACTGAGAATGTAGAGAATATTCTCTCTCTCTCTTTTTTTTTTTTTTTCGGGGCCTTTCTTTTGGCGGATCGGAACAAACCCTAACTAATTCTGAGTGTCATTTTCGTCTAGGGTTTGATTAGATAGATCCCTTGCATTAATTACTTTTCCATCTATGCTCGAAGCGGTCGTTGGTTAATTTGTTCTTCCAAGTCTGGCCGTTTGCTGATTATTCACCATTTATTGGCTACATTCGTGGCCACATGATCAATCTCCTTCTTGCTCTGTGAACTGAACTTGTACACGATTCTGGGACCGTTGATGCCATTGGAAATTCACTTTGAAGAAGGATTTTATGATTCGATCAATCAAATTCAAGTTGTGGCTTCTTTTGTTTTGTCTTTTGGGGGGTTTGACCCAACTCCTAAGGGGGGGGGGGGGGGGGGGGGGCGCTAGCCGTTAAGGTTTGGTGTTTTATTGCGTGAGTGGCAAGTGAAACATTATAAAAGGCAAATCGCCGAGTGAGGTTCAGGCACGCAACAAGAATTCAGTGTAAAAGAACAACTCTTCCATACTAATCGACCGTAGATCCGATCCATAGTTTAACATGATTCTTTGACTACCGTCTGACGACGATGTTGACTTGTTCTTTAAAGTCTCAAAGGCGAGATTATAGCAAGATGTTGCGCAGATAAACATCGTTGTATTGATGCCATTGTTTATCCATTTCTGACCAAAATATTTGTTTTGATCAAATTATTTTTCAAAACCTTGTTTCATCTTAACTCCACTGGCCTTAATCATCTAATTTAACCAAACCAATATCGATAAGAATTCCCTCTCGAAAAGTGAAAAAGGGATAAATTAAAAGAACTCTTGATTTCAGTAAATGTGGAGTCGAAAGGTTCCTGTAAAGTCAAGTTCTTTCAAGTGGAAATTTGTCCCTTCAGGATTCCGGCCGCTAGCACAACTGCACGAAGACTCTTTCAGCTTCCCTCATTTTGGTCTTTCTGTTTCAGAAAACATCGTGGACCCTGGATTAAATTTATAACTTGTCTGTGTTCGGACACTAATTAAACAAAATTAATCTCGCTTGTTGAGAAAGCCTGCGCAAAGAAATTCAAGCATACAGTTTCCATAATGCAGCACATATTTTCTGAAGACAAGCAGAGGTAGTTACTCAATTATTCTGTTCGCAGTTGGCACTTTGTGAAATTTCTCTGAGGAACATGTTCAGCAAATTTGCAATAATAGCAGGCTTCAAAGCCTAGTTCAAGAGTGTGAATTTCAGCGCGTCATGAGCATTCACTGCATGCAATACCATTTTGCAGACCTCCACTTGAATGGCAGACAGTTCTGTATATATTAAAAAAAAAAAAAAAAAAAAAAACAGATATCACAAGTTCAGAACCTTTACCAATCTAACAAAATTTGCAAATTCATCTAAATCCAACAGAAACGAAATATATCTTGCATAGAATTAATTTTCTTGAATCATCAATGTTACTTCGATATACCCCATAAATAAAGAACTTCAACAATGTAATTTTTCTTGTGTACTAATTAGAGCATCTGAAAATTAAAAACATGAAACCAACTTTCAATCAGTAGCATGATAATTACCTTTCCTGCTTGCAAATGACCCAAGTACTTATTTGATATGTAGATATTCAGCAACCAAGATACGCATGAAGCTGTAATGAGTTTGTTCAGCTACTTATTGTAGACATGTCTCACCCAGCTGGTAGAAACATCAAGAACAAATTAAAACATAAAGTGCTTATACATATTGCTTCGATCTGAATCACAAAGTGAATTCATGCTAAAGTCTGAACGACAGGCAGCACTCAGAAGAAGATAGTATAATTGGAAGGAACTGAACGCAACCTAATCAATGAAACCCATTCCTAATACAGATAGCTACTACAACCAAAACCAGCTCCAGTTAACATTTAATTCAGGAATTATAACATGAATCAGATACTATGTTATGGAGATAGATTTGAATACTAAAATAGCTGTATTGAAAATGTAATTCATCTTTGTAATTTAAGAATGTAGTTTTACCAAATATAAAATGCTCCCAAAATCCACCGTATTTGCCCCAATGTGCTTGAACGATAGATATACAGGAAATGGTTCCTTTATTTACCAAGAAATCTTGCATGGTTCCTGAAAATCTGCAAAAAAATGATGCATATAATATGTGAATGGTAAAGAAAGTAATGCATAAGACATTGAAGGAACAATTAGAAACACGATGGTGAAAATAATTTCAATGTTTTTCTAATAATTCAGATGCTTGATGAGAATATAGCTATGACCTGAAACAAGATGATTTAAAAAAGAGGCAAACCCATCCGGCAACTCTCATACTCACCAAAAATCATCCTCAAACCAGAATGGGAATCTCTATATCCTGCTAAATTTCACTCTGATTATGACTATCTCTGAGTCCCCTTTCTACCTCTCCATAACTATTTATGAGTCCCCTTCCTCCCTCTCCCAAAAATTCTTGATCAAAAAAGTTCCCACTGCAGGGCCATAACATAACAGATGGTGACACGCATATAGCTTACACCTTGAAGTGCGTTCTTAAACTGATCAAGAGCCGGGACTAACCATACTTGCTCTAACAAGGGAATTCTGAAAATCTACAGAAATCAAGCTTTAAAAGTCAAAACGCAACTGCACCGGCACTACAACATGTACTCTGCCCTACCGCGTGAAGGATACTTGGTCACATACATCTTGCAATTGACAGACCATACTCATGTGTTCCAAACAGGACAAGAAACACAATCGTTAAAACATGACACATTTCTTATTCGCCATTCTCTCTCCAACCACTATATTTCCATAAAGAAGAAAGAAAAACTATATACAAAGAAGAAAAGGGTTATATAAGTCAACCAACAAAGTAGCTGGATCCCAGCTTGTACTCTGCTCACATAAACAGAAGGCTTCATTCAAAAACGTCTGGCTATCAACACAAGGTAACTGATGAATAGCTCACACCCTACTAAAATATAAATAAGAACGGGGACAAAAGAACATGATTGTTTAAGGATGGCACATTCCATAAAATGGCCGAGAGCTAGCACTAAAATGTTTGCCAGCTACTGACATGTTCAGGAAGAAGATAATATATAGATACAATTCGTACGTTTCAATCATCCAACCACATAGATTCTGCAATATCTTAATGGAACCACCTTTATCTTGCTGTTACCGGACATGATTCACGCACAACTCAGAAACACTATAATAGGAAAGACAATTATGAAAAAACTACTTAATTCCTTAAAGAATCGCATGACGTGTGTATCGTAACTATTTGCTAAATAAATTGTTTGGCTTCTAGAAGTGCATTTGCGGAAGAGTACAACACAGAGATTGATCACAAGCACATATCCCACCTATTTGGGCTGCACGACACATTTTCATACTCCAAACCAGCCAATGACACACTTCTTGCTATTTACAGATGGTTACCTGTGAATTGCTTACACACTCTTAATTTAGAAACGACAAACAAAGAAATCTACTTGACTCTTCAATAACGACACTTTCCTCAAATATTTTAGAATCCGTTAAAAACCATTCATAAGTTACTCCAAATACATTTTTAGCATGTACGTAAGTAACAATAATATATCCCAAGTATTTGGGATACAGGATACGTAGTTGCTTTGCTATTCCAACCCATCAAAATAAAAGCTAGCAAATTCTTGAGAACTACCATGTAAAAAGAACATCACATTTCATAACATCCGAAACATCTACAAACTTTCATTAAACTGATAATTCATATGTACAACTGCAACTAAACATAATACACTTATTCTGATATAACTCATCCCCCATGCCAGCGAGCTCCTCACAGACACTAACATATATCTTTTAACCTCTCATCTTTACATTTATTGATTCATGATTTGCTATACCTTCTCAGCTGAGTCATAAAACTTCTACAGTCACCCACCTTCAGATGGAATTAGCAGCATTCCCATCTAGCCCTATCAACATGAAAAAATCACAAATTATAAGTATATGTGAATATGTATATATATAATCCATCAAATTACAATTAGAAAGTAAAAGTGAAATATCAAGAATCAGTATGCGAGATATCAAACCTTAACCTTTTTGGTGCCATTGTTAACCTTGTAGGACTCGGGAGTTATGGAAGCCAACCACAAGCCAGGAAAAACATACTGCAAAAACGAACGGAATCAACACAAATGAAAACCTAAAAAAGAAACGAAATTGAACTGAGAGAGAAGAAAGCCTTACATCGAGTTGCTTCTGTACATTCTTAGCTCTCTTCTTTGGCCTTCTAGAAGGCTTAGCCCCAGTCATGGCAAAAAAGTCATCTTCAATCTCTTCCTTCTTAAGCGAGATTGAGAATTTCATTTTCTCTTTCTTCTCCTTCTCTTTTTCCTTCTCTCTCTCCTTGTCTTTGTCTGTGTCTTTCTTCTCCGGAGGTTTAATCTCCTGCGCAGCTCCCCCGCCGATCTTCAAAGCACCTCCTCCTCCTTTCACATTAACAATGTTATTGTTGTTAACCTTAGTGATAAGCCTCCTCGGCCGCAAATTCCAAGTCTTAGGCACCAATAGGTCGTCGGAATCATCATCAGGAACGACGGCGTTGTGATCCCCCGCATCCGCAACCTCATCAGCAACTTTAGTAGTCTTCGTCTTGATTCGAATAAATATCTTTGATCTACTTCCATCAGACGACAGAGCAGGAGCCGGTTCGTTCACCAAATTCTCCGCCGCGTCATGGCCATGGCCAGAAGTGGATTTCCCATCGGCCAGCTTTTCAACTCCAAGTGCGGATTTCACACCCTGAACTTGAAGCAGCGGCCGTTTGTGTTTGTCAGAAACAGCGGCGTCGTAATGAGGAGATTTGTGAGAAGAATCGGAGGGCTTGCGGAAACGGTTAGTGTTGGTGTGGTTCATGGCCCATTTTAAGTCAGTTAAAGAGAAGTTATGAAGCGGCTGCTGGGATTGAGATTTGACGGCGGTTAATGATGGTGATGGTGGGAGTGAATGTGAATTGGGAGCGGGCTTCGACGGCGGCGTTTCGTTCATCTTAATATCTGAATGAAACACCATTGGTTGATGAACACAACTACACAAGAGAGGAGAAGAAGCTCTTCTTCTTTCTTGTTATTTATATATATATATATATATATATATTAATTTCTCTCTTTTTTTTTTTTTTCTGGTTTGGTATGTGTTGCTGCAAAATGCAAAGCAAAGACTCGCATTAAATAGTAGAATCGCTCTCTATACTCTAGAAAAGGAAAATAGAAGCAAAAAGACAAAACAAACAATTGATGATAAGAAAGAATCCGAAACTGAAATGTATGTGTATGAGAGAAGCAGCGAGCAGTTATGAATGCCGTGCTGCTGGACTCGGAGAAAATCAAACGAAGCTGAGGCTTCATTCTTTTCCGGTTTCCGGTTTATTATTGTTATTATTATTTTTTTTTTTTTAATTTTCCTGAACTTTTCTTTCCTTTGGCCGTGAATGAGCGAGCGACAGTATGACATCCAGATTCCTAATTTCCAGATTTTCTCTAATAAAGGACATTATTTTTACCATTTGTGTCAAAATTCAAATAGAGCCCCCATGATGATTATTTCTATTCTACTGCCACACGTGCACACCCCCCCTCTTTGATTTGGCGCAGCATGGTAGATACTATTTACACTCCGCTTGAAATCCTAATAATAGCCCCCTGATATTCTATTTCTTTCGAGATCAGGACTCTTAACCACGACTTTTATTTATCTACGTAGTTTGATGTGCTTGGCTGCTTGCTAATGATTGAATATAATTTTATTTTTGTTATGGTTTAAGTAATAAATGTATTTTTCTGCGGAACTCTTGATATAATGTATGTACCGAGGATCCAAATACTCATTCAACTCTAAATTATTATTATACTACTAAATCTGGCCATTATATTATGCAATATAATTCATTAATGGATGGAATTTAATCGGTTTTTAAAATAGCGTCTATCGATGTGGCGAAACTCATCAACAATAATATCTCAAACATGTGTGAGGCATATTGGCTAGTCTAAAAATATTAAGTAATTTATTTCAACTATTGACTCTTTTATTTTTAGATATATTATCAGATGTTGTAATGAATTTGTTTCTTAATTAATCAAGTCGATCTTTTCTAATGTTGTGAGTTTCTTTTAATTATTGGTAATTTCAACTGAGATTTATTATTATGGTGTATCGATTAGACTCTCTTTCTTCTTTTTAGTGAATTCTAGATTTCAAAAAAATAAATAAAAATTAGAGGCTAGAGTAGATAGATTATTTCCTAAAATTAAGGAATTTGTAAAAATTTAAGGGGCTTATGTGTTATTACTCCCCTTTTTGCTTTACGGTTGAGTTGACGCCAAGGCTCGTGTTACTGATGTGAAGCTAATTTGGTAATGATGATACAAGACTAATTTCCATTGAGCTGTTACATACAGAGTCTGTAACGTAGTTTTGTCCTATAAACGATAATAGATGTGACGTACAAATAATTCATTATAAAAAAAATTAGTTAAATATTTATTAATTTTTTTTAATATTATTGTGAATTTTAAAAGTAATCATGAATATTTAATAAATTTTATTGTTAAACTATTGTAATAAAATAAGTGATTGAATTTGACATTATTTTAAATAAAATTTATTTAAAATACATAAACTTACATATAAAATATTTTTATTGTGTACATATAATAATTGGTAACTAATATAAATATTTTATATTAGCATTTTATTTTGTTATCTTAATACAATTGGTAATAACATTAATCTCTTTAAAGTTAATGACTTTATTTCCTAACTAATAAGGATAATTTTTAGATTTTTATGATATATATATATATATAAGGATATATATGGAATTGTATTAATTATAAAATTGGTTCTTAAATTTTAAAAAGCTACTCCTTTCCAACATTTCAAATGTTGTAGGATGCAGTGATTTTGCAATGGTAATTTCTAAAAAAATTTATCAAATACCAAAGTTAACTTTTTAATTTTGAACCTTCTAAATGCAATCCCAAATGAGCTTTAGTTTATAGTTCATCTTTTAGGGGTGACTTTTATTATTATTATTATTAATCTTATAATGATGATGACTAACGGAATGGATAAAGCCCAAATTTTAGTTTTTTTTTTCGGGTCAAAATTTGAATTTGGATGGCTCATCAAATAAAATTATTTAAAAATTACTTGAACACGTCCTTAGGAGCGTCGCTTCAGTTTTGACTGTTAAGGTGAAAAACCAAAATCTTACACTTTGGGGTTGTTTGGTTTTTTATTTGAAGTCTGACTTATATTTTTTTATCCGAATTTTTAAGAGTTTTTATTGTTTGCTTTTTAGAATTTATGTTTGACTCTAAAATATTTACGTATGAATAAAAAAACTCTTACTTATATTGAATGGAAAAAGGTCTAAATAAGAAATTAGTATTATCTCTAAAAAATACCCTTATTTATACTTAATACTTACTATATTTTATATAAATCGTAACCTCTCTCAATCTTCCACTCGGTCCTTTTTTTTCACTTTGTAATTATCATTCTATTTTTTTATATTAAACACTGGTTTTTTTTTTAACAATGTAAATGCTAATAATAATAAGTTACTATGAAAATCAAAATAATCCCTCATGAATTTTAGAAATTTCTTATTGAAATTATTAAATTAAATAATTATTTTGGCTTAGACTAAGAGAGAAAGAACTTAAAAAATATAAATATGTTTGATTTATTTAATTTTTAAAAATGAATTTTAATTAAAAATAGAGTTGGTGAGTCAAGTAATTGAAATATTTATATTTCATATAACTTAGTTTATCTCACAATTAAAGTCACGTGACCTACAATTATTTTATTAAATTTTGATTTGCAAGTTAAAACAAGTATCTATAAGACTTTGTTTGGTATAACTTTTCAAGTAGAGTTTATTTAAGTAAAGATTTTGTTAGTAGAGCTTTTACCAACAAAAAAAAAAAATTAGTTGTTTGGTTGTCAATAAGAACTTTCATTAAAAATTTATGAAATTACTTTAATAGACTAGTTTTTAAAGTTATGTTATGAAAAGAATCAAATAAGATTGTCAAATAAGTAGATGATATTTTAAATATTTTAACATTTTGCAAAAGCTTTTTAACCTCTACTCCCAAAAGCCCAAAATTTGAGTTTTTGCTAATAGAGGCAAAATAACTTATTTAAGTTTCAAAAGCTCTATTAGAAAAATAATCAAACAACAACAAAAATTATGATAAGAGCTTATTGGATTAAATAATCACTTATGACCATTAAATAAGTCATACCAAATAGGCACTAATTCTTACAAGGGTGTTGTTAAAGCACCAGCTTTTAGATTTTTTTTTAATAAAAAAATTAGACATTAAAAATACAAAAATAAATATATCATTTAAACATTGATATTCAGATCTATTTAAAGTTCAGTTAAATTCAAATCTTTTTAAATTTCTAACCCAAAATAATATTAATATTAACAACAACAACAACAACAAACAAACAAACATTACCTTAATAATGGCCGTATGTCTATGTAAATATGAGGGAAAATCTTATGCAATTTTGACTAAATGTAGACTTTTTTTTTTAATTATTATTCTAATTGATGATTGATTTCTTTGGATTCCTATTGTAAATTTACTTACTATAACTAACTTTTGAGCATTTATACCAAGGTTCCTGTTTTGGAATAATCAAACTCGCTGAATAAATGAGTGGTGCAGTTTTTCAAATTGCACAACTCGTAAAAATTATGATCCTTTATTATAAAATGCAGGAACAGCTTTTATAACATTACAAATAAAATACGGAACCTTCACTAGAAAATTACCAATGCCCACCCAAGACTTCTATATCGGCACACGTGGCATCATACATTATGTGATATATACGAACGTGGCATAGAGGAACTCAGGGGATTTATGTGGCCTACATTCATTCGCCATATATGATTTAGTCCAAATCTAACCCAATTTTCCAAATATAGTGGTCCTACCTCAATTGTAATGGCCGTTTATTTTCTATCATCCATTTAAAAAAACTGCCCCACGAAAATTGATTAATTAAATGTTCCTTGATAGAAATAGTGAAGTGGGTAGAAGTGATGAGATCCGAAAAACGAACATTCAGGTAGCTTATTACATTTCAATTTGAAATTAAGAAATTTCACAGTAATAGTTTGTTTTGGAGTGTAGTGAGGTAGCTGGTCTGCCAAAGCTCAACTACTAAGGTATTTAGTAACGCTTGTAGCTGGACTTTGACAGTTTAACAAATTTTTTTCCCAACTTTTACTCCACAATTGTAATTTTTACTCCACAGCAGTTGCAGCTAAAAAAATACAGTACCTCACTCCCAAACACACCCTAAATTCGCAAATGATATATATCAACAGGATACCAGAATCACTTTCACAAAGTGTGTTATCTATATTTATCCATATTTGGCTCAATATTAGCAAGAAGAAGGAAAAAAAAAAAAAATTAACTCTGCATATGGTTTCTCCTTTCTTCTATGCAAATATGCAATTCATTTCTCAGACAAACATGCATGGTAACACAAAATTCAGCCAAAACTAAGGTGAATTCTGTTGCAGTGTCGATCTGAAGAAGGAAAGTAATTATGCTAATGGGGGATCTTCGCGGACTTAAATAGTAGTCGGGAAGAAAAAGGAACGCCTATTGCATTTCTTCATAAACAAAATGAACAAATAATAAACAAGTGAAAAAAAAAAGAAAAGAAAAAAGATCACGAAAAAAAGTACCATAATCAGCAATTGTTATGTACATCCAATGGTATGGGGACTTGGGGTTGCAAGTACAAAGTACAAATGCCTTGAATTAGAAAACTGAAGGTCTAATGATATTAGAGTTAGACCCTCGTCAAATAGCTGTACTATGTTGATGATTACGAGCAACATTTAGGAGCTACTTTTAAGGCCCACTGATCAACATAGTGCTCAACTTCAAATAAAATCCGAGTGGTCTCGAACAAGAATCTATGTAAAATGAGTAATGCTATTATCACACCGAGGACAGACATCAATTTACAGACCTCTCCTGAAAGATCAATCCAAGAAAGTTAGGAATGTGATCATTTTCCAGATGGAATCCTACAGTAGAGGAAGTATGATTCTCCAGGAACTGTCCCATAAAATCATTTTTAAGTATAGGTCAGTATTGACAACAAGGTACTGTAGAATTAAAACATCAGCATCTCCTAGCAACTTTTACTGGGTCTTTTACAGAAGAAACACTCCAACCACTGTTTTGGAGCAGCCGGATGAATTCCATAAATGCGAGATATGAAACTCTTTTCACTAGTTGCAACCATGCTTGCAATGGAGTAATTTTTGGTGCACAAACCATTCTCTACTAGCCACATGTGGAATTTGTACCTGGGCTTAATCCTATATTCTAAGTCAAAACATAAAAATGTTGGAAACGCATAAAGGTAGTCCAAAGAAGAACCCAAGTCCTGGCAGAGGAAGTCCAACTTCTGTTCAATGGTTTCTGGATTCTGGTTCAGGATCTTTGGCGTCAATCTTATCATCATACACAACTTTGAGAATGCAACACCATTACGAAGAAGGCAATCAAATCGTTCCTGTAACTCACTACCAGTGCCATGTGCTTTAGCTAGCACCTTTAAAGTCAAAGTGTTTTCTCCATAACCAATTCCATGCAAGAACGTCAACTTATTCATTGTATGCCGTGGAGTTCTTGAGGAAGATAGGAGCTTCTCCAAGCTATCTCCAAATTCTCGATCCAAATCTTCATCAGGATTGCTCAAGGCATAATTCCCCAACAGTTTATAATATCCATTAGTAATCTTATTAAAGAACCAATCTTGTAGATCTACCGCTCTAATCACATAAGGCAAATTAGCCATTTTGTTCCTTCCCAACACATAAGGGTACATTTCACTAACTGATTTCAACTCTTTGGCACTCAATCCAAGATGGTTCAAAAGTCCTTTCACCGAAATCACTTGTGTCTCCAAATCAAAACTCAAAATCTCCGGGCTCTTAAGAAGCAACAAACCTACATCCTCATTTCCAACACCAAATCTACAAAAGTACTCCACCTTTTGAACCAAAACCTCTTCCGGGTAATCAAGAAAAATACTCTTATTCCTACCCATTAATTCTCCCAACTTACCCTTCTCAAAACGAAAATCATAAAACACGCGAATCTTCCTACAAATATCATACCAAACCTCCACATTTCCCTCAACAGAACTCATCAGACCAAAATCAACAAAAACCGTTTTCAAATCATCAAACAATGTGGCAATCTCTGTACCCCATTCATCTCCATTACCAGCCAACACGTGAGGAAAACCCAAACAAATGCCGACCAAAATAACATTACTAAACCCATAATAGTTTTTCAACCTAGATAGCTTAGCTGTTAAATCTTGTGAACTCTGACTAAAAATCGAAACTTCCTCTTTGTATAACTTACCCAACTTGTCCCAAGGAAACCCAAAACTGGAAAGCGCACAAGCAGCATTCAACAAGCAGGAATCCTCCGAAAGGAAAAACTTATTAGCAGGCAAAAAGCAACTAACTTCAGCATGATCAATACCAATGCTTTCAAAGAAAAACTCAAATTCGTTAATGGGATGGTACCTGAGGAATCTCTGGAAGGTACTAGAGAAACTTGGGGCTGAATAAGAGACGCCAAGATCGGCAATGAGCTTGGAGAGAGTGTTTAGAGAGTGCTTGCTAATGTGCTCCGCATAAGTGAAAGGTATTGACTTTGTGTAGTGGAGATACTCAGTCACTGCTTGTTGCGCTTCTTTGATCGCTCGTGGCCTGTACTTTGTAGGGATTTTGAGTTTTGCCGCTGAACTCAAGTGGCGGGAAAAGATTGTGCATAGAGATTTAGGGTTTTGCATTTTTGCTTCCTGGGTTTTAGTTAGGGTTTTCGGCTTTGTGATTTTTATTGCATTTGGTTTTGGGGCTTTCGGTAAAACTCCTTAATTTTCTAACTTAAAAACAAAATAATAGGAATGGCTGGCGGTAATGGATAATAACACGCTAATCCTTTATTTCAGTGATATTATAAAATATGGCTAAAACTTTTACTTTGTTTTTTTGGCCTTTTTAATTGGGAGGATAAAGAAGTAATTTGAGCAGCAACAATGACTCGATGTTGATAAATCTCTTCGTTGATTCTCACTCCACTTCAGCCGTTATTACGCATTAATGGCCGAACAAGGCGAAATTACAGTAAACCCTACCGTGTCCGTCGTCACCGAACCTGAACCGCGGCACGATGTCTCCGGAAAGCGCCGCCGCGAAGACGGAGAAATCGAAGGATCGGATCCGAAACGGAGAGCGAAAGCACAAGACGTCTTGTTCAGAATAATAGTACCTTCAAGACAGATTGGAAAGGTCATAGGGAAAGAAGGACATAGAATCCAGAAGATTCGAGAAGAGACTAAGGCCACCATCAAAATCGCTGATGCTATTGCTGTAAGTTCTCTTTCTTTTTTTGGGCTAATTTTGTTTTTGGAAAGTTAGGGTTTTTTTTTTTTAATCATTGATTGGTGAATAAATGATGTGCTTTGATGATTTTCTTTTGGCAGCGACATGAAGAGCGTGTTATTATTATAAGTTCTAAAGATAATGATAATGTGGTTTCTGATGCTGAAAATGCGCTTCAACAAATAGCCGCTTTGATTCTAAAGGTGGTTACTTTACTTCTATAACATTCATTTTATGAAATTTCAAGTCAGTTACTGTATTAGTCACCTTTTCACCTATATATTTGTTTCACATGTTTGTTATTGGGGAACTTGATTTTGTATCAGATAGATAAGTAGAGTTGGCAGATTGTGAGAATTACTACTATCAAGCGAGCCCTTGATGAGGTTAGATGAATAGTTTTGTGTTGTTATCTAACAGGATGATGATAGCAATTCAGAGGCATCAAAAGTAGCAGCTGGGCATGTCGCTGCAAACACAATTAGACTTTTGATTGCTGGGTCCCAAGCAGGTTGTTTGATTGGGATGTCTGGTCAAAACATTGAGAAGTTAAGGAATTCATCTGGTGCCACAATTGTAATTCTTGCTCCTAATCAACTGCCTTTATGCGCATCTGCTCATGAATCTGATAGAGTCGTACAGGTTAGTACCCTGCTTTTATTCTTTATTCATTTGGTTTAATTGTTTTTTGCCTTTTTCTTTTCCCTGTTGAGTAATAATCAACATATTTGTTTAACTCAGATATCTGGCGATGTTCCTGCAGTATTAAATGCTTTGGTGGAGATTGGTAATCAGCTAAGGTGCTCTATTCAACTTTGATTGTTGTTTAGATATATATACATATATATGTATATATAGATGCATAAAATGTACTATGATTTCTTATTGCTTAGGGAAAACCCACCACGACAAGTTATCTCCATCAGCCCAGCCTACAATTATAGTGCAATAAGACCAGCTCAACCATTTGTGGAACCAACTTCAGGTTATTCCATGTTTCTCATGCAAAATACTCGGTACTTTGTAACTGCTATATTTGCAGTTTTGTCAAGTTTTAATATTTTTTTTCTTATAACCACATCATCTTTAGGACAACCACTCTTGCAGCTGACTATGTAACCTTCGAGATGTTGATTTCGGAATCATTGGTTGGAGGGTTGATTGGCCGGTGTGGCTCCAATATATCAAGGATCAGAAATGAGTCTGGAGCAATGATTAAGGTGGGAAGATTCTTAACTCATGAGCTTTGTGACATCTGACGTATGCTTGGATTGTGGTCTTATTTGCTTCCCTGGATTTCTGTTTCTACAGGTTTATGGTGGGAAAGGTGAACAAAAGCACAGGCATATTCAGTTTGGTGGGAGCGCTCAACAGGTATATCCGTTTCGTTTATTTATATTCAAGAATTTTCTAAAAGAGAAGAAAGATTCACAACTCTAATCTAGATAATATGCTCTGTGTCCAAATTTATCTAGTAGATTTATACTTCCTATATAGCCTTTTTTCTAATACTGAAAAAATCATCGTACTTTTTTACTTCTGAGTCATGTCTTCTCACATAATTAGTATTTTGGAACTTTAAGCAGGTTACTATGTGAAACGCCCTGCCAGTTACGTTGGCAATTGGTTTTAAAAATGTAATCTTTTGGTGTCCCCCCCTCCCCCCCCCCCCCCCCCCCCCCGGCGCATGTTTTTCTTCCTTTTGTTTTGGGGGGGGGGGTGTTGGTAGGGGTTGTTGCTGTTTGGAAATTTAATATTAAAAAAAATGCTATTTGATTAACATTATTGATGTTTGATAGGTAGCATTGGCCAAACAGAGGGTTGATGAATACATATATTCTCAGTTGATACAGCAAGCTGGTGCACAATAGTCTGTGTGAATCCCTATGCCCTTATATTCCACTTTCTTCGGCAAGTTTGATTCATTGGACAATTGTTGTAGTAATCTGTATGCATTCTCCTTTTCCCCTGCAATACTAATGAAGATGCATTGTTCTCAGTTTGCAGAGTTGATGTATGTTTTCACATCGTTGCCACCATTATCAGTCTGTACTCTGTTGCTGATCCTGTCTCTCAAGGATTCTTCGGTTTATCTGTGAATTTGAGCCACGTGTTCCTGATGGCTCATGTGTTTTGCCACAAAAAATTTATGTACCCTAGTATCATCTTTCCTGGATTCGACTTTCTGTAGTGTTGTTTGTTTTCAAAAAGATGCCCGACATTTTATTATAACGAAAAAAGTTTTAAATCAAGAAGGATTATTTTAAATCATAATATATGTCAATATTTTATTATTATTTCAAATTCAATTGATTTGAATAATCCTTTTTAGGGAGTATCATCAAAACTTGGCGAATCATTTACGGAGTTTTTCATTTCCTTTATTTTTCTTCATTACAAAAAGTTGATTTACCGAATTAGATTGTGCCATGACATTCTTTACTTCCCGTCTCAATCACTAAATGTCAAACTTACGAAAAAAAACATATATACCAATTAATAATGAATGAGAAACTCTTTTGATGGTTGCCTTGTTGGTTATGGACTTATGGTACATTGTTCCACAGATACACCTCTTATTTTGTCAGCATCATTATTTTCCAAACATGAGAAAGACGAGGATTAGAAGAACATGCGCTGTTGCCAAAGTGAAGAACACATAAAAGAAACGGAAAAGAAGTAAAACAGAACGCGCTCTGACTGCTGAGGGAAGCAGATACCGAAGGTAGTGGTGGTGGCGGCGGCAGGCCAGCGGCAACGGTGAGTCTCTGGGCTGGTTTTGCGCGGCTGTTTTCCGTGTTGGAGATTGACTAACAAGGCTTAGTGTGAGGCTGTGAGTTGTAAGTTAAAAAGTCAAGAGTGATGTTCTACACTTTTTTTAAGTTCGGCAGCTCCAGAATAAAAGTTAAAAAGTAAATTGACGATGTTTGACAAACACCATTAATTATAGAATAAAACTTAAAATGAATCTTTGATAATTAAGCACAATATTTTTCTAATTGGAATTTAACAAAAATAAATATTTTAAATTTATAATGATTGTTATACATAGAGCTACGTAATGGTAGCTTGTACAAGCAGCATCAACATCAAATCATTGTCTGAATTTTCACCTGACCCCTCATTTTCTTATCTAGTGGAGATGTTAAAACTTAAAAAAAAAAAGAAAAAAAAAGTGGGGTATAAAACATGAGCTTTGCTGTCGCACAAAAGTAAAGCTCGACTTCTCCACTTCCACTCTTAGGAATTAGCCAAGACAAAAGCTAAAGCACCACTGAAGACACTCTAGACGCAATTTTAAAAGGAGCAAGATAATGTCAGGCGACAATAATGGAGAATTTGAGTCTGAACAACCTCCTCAATAGCTGAGTATGAAAAATCAAAATTTGAGTAACATTTTGCTATTTTTTTTTTTGTTTTGGGTTGTATATAATCCCTAAGATTGAAAATGTCAGCTTAAACTCCAGATTTTTATGGATTTGGGGTTTTCGTTTTTAGTAAAAAAAAAAATTAATTAGAAATTTTTGCTTATTTTGCAATTTAAAGATTGAACACAATAAAAGCGAACTAGGAATTTTTATTATTTGTCCAAGTTTTTGTGGGCATTACAACTTATTATTGTTGGTTGTGGCTGTAAGGTTCTCTGTAGGTGATGATTTTTGGAGTGGGTGGTTGTTGTTTTGTTTCTGTTCACTGTGCTTATTGCTTAATTACTATAATACTTGTATTTTTATTGCGAAATGAGGTTATCTATACTTGTTATGTGTATAATTTTACACATACATGTTTAACTTGCACAAAATGTATTGTTTGCTGTTCTTGTGTATGATAATTATTAGTTTGTTGCAAAGTATTTGTGTGATAGTAGTATATGTGTGGATTATGGATTTTTATTGATATTTGTGTGTTGTGATACATAAGAAACAAAATTTAAGGTGGCAACTTTTGTGAACTTTATAAGTGTAAAGTGGGATGTTGGCCTAATAGATCTAAATATGTTAAGTAGAATGGTCTTGACCAATACTACAATAAGAGAAGCTTTTGGGAGAAACAACTAACCTCGTAAGAGGTTTGTTATTGAGGTTACGTTAACTTGAAATGGGAAAAATGGGACAGTAGACTAGACAATGACTGTGAATTATATCAAGTGTTGTATTTGTTTAATGATAAGAACCACAAAGAGATTGATTTTCATATGGACATGCTACCACTGAATTTGGTGAATGCGGTAAAAAAAATATTATTTCAAGATGACATTGAGATTATTGTTGTAGAAGCACCGCAACTTTCTAAACCAGCACCTACTATGAAGAATGGTAGAAGAATTAAGGGTGTTATAAGGAAGAGAAAAAAAGGCAAGACATCTGCCCTTCAACCTAAATTTATGCCTATTTTTGTAAAAATTGAAGGTAAATAATCAATTGACTCAAATATTGCAGATCCTGAACGTGGACCACAAATAATGCATTCACAACTGAAAATAGAAATATCAAAGTCTACATTGAGGTTAGAGAAAGAAATACGTGGGAAGTAAGTCTAGAAATGTGGTTCCATCACCCCCTGAACTTAAACCTAGCCTATACATGAAAGTAAAACTAAATCTCAACACAAAGCTCAACAAGTTGTATATGATCTTGAATATTAACCACACATTAACCGAAGCTGCCTACAATTGCAACAACAAATCTATTAACCACACAACAACTTTTTAAGAAAACAAGGCCACCAAAAGAACCTAACCAAAAGATTTTGATAGCATCTTCAAGCTCAAGTGCATTATTTTTAGAAATCAATGGTGCTTGTACCTCAATGACAAAAACAAACACACTTACATAAGTAAGGGCTTCTGGTGCCTTAACAACTACAACTATAACACCAACACCAACACAACCATCTAGTGCTGTAGGAAGTGCCGAAGCTACATCAAGTTTGCTAATATTTGAACTACAAAGGCATGGTATGTTCTTTAATATTTCTAAGATGTTTTTAAAGCTAAATCATTTAGACTTGATTGAAGCAAAGTCATTTTTCTTTTTTGATTGCTTGAAAGTTCGGTAGATTTTCGTTTTGCTAAGTTTTTAATATTAGCATAACTAGATTGTTAATAAGATACAAGTTTGTTCAAAACATGTTAATGATTGTATTTGTTGATCAATATATAAGTTTTAGCAAGGGGCTCAACAAATAGACAACAAATGGGACAAAGATTATAAGCTATGTTTGGAAAGCCATTTACAATAAGCATTGCAATTAGAGAACAAATAGCTAGTCTAAGTCACTTCACAATTTGCCCCTCTTAAAGGAAAGACAGAGAGAAATTTGAAGGGTAAATCAATCACTCAGATTTGTTGTAAGTTGTTTAATATGTTGTTAGGTTTAAATGCCTTTCAATGATATAGTTATATTTCATTTATTGGGTTAAAATGCTTGTAGTAATATAGAAACTATTGTTGTTAGGTTTTGCTGCAGAGTAATGCTTGAAGTAAAGGCGTAGAGCTATATCATTCATTTTATTGCATGTTCACCAGGAAATTATGAAAGTCATTTTGTAACTTTTGTAACTAATACACTATTAGGATAATGAATATAATATATAGAAAATAGTTAAGTTAGTTTATTTTTTGGGAATGTTGCAATTCATATTTTTGGATTTCACTCAATGTATTAAGACAAAGGCACGAGCAAAAGGCAAAAGACAATAACTTATATTTTTTCTTTTTGAAATATTTATTGCAACATTCATATATATAGAAATAAGTACCTCTTGTGATTGCAACATACATATATACAAAAAAAGGTAATTTTTAGGGACCTCCCCTGAGGTTTGAAGTATTAACACTTTGATAGAAAGTATTAATATAATTACACATACCTCCCTCGCCGTTAGTATAAAAATATGTATGGTGTTAATATAAAAGGGTAAATATGTAAAAGCTTATTTAAAATCCAAAAATAATTTAAAATTAAAGCCTTAAGCTTCTTGATGTCTGGGAAATCTTACTTGCTTTACTCTATTATCCAGTGTGTAATGTCCAATAGACAAAATAAAAAAAAAATCTTCACAAAATCAAGCCTACATTTAGCTTTCTCTTTCATGAAAGCAACGCCCAGCACCATTTTCGTCTTCCTAAGGTTGTGAAGAAGCAGCTGCATTTGCCTGAAACCTTTTCAAGATTAAAAAATATTTTATCTTCAATTACGAACAAGATGAGTTCTGATGGTGGCCCAAGCCTTTCACGAAGCAAGTACCAACGGCGAACGGCTTCATCCGCGACTGGAATTGGAGCGAGAAAGAGGTAATCCTAATTTATTATAGTTTAAATATGTGAATCACATGCAGTAGATGATTTTGTTGAACCTAGGTTAATTAAACTTGAAAATGAGTTCTTTGTATTTTGAATTTTTTTTGTGCATGCTAATTTCAACAACTGTGAGTTTTGATTTTCTTCATTTTGAGCTAATTTGCATTCACTGAACTGAGCAATGTGATTGCTATCAATTGACAAGTTAATTAAATCCTCTGACAAGGAATAGTAATAATTTCTCATCTAATATTTTGGCATTAAATCGATAAAAAAAAATTTCTTACTCGTTGTAATAATTGTGACTCTTATGGATTTTATAATCATGCAATTACACAAGTGTTGAGTCCAAATAATTATTCTAGTTTAATTTGTTTTTCATATGTAGCTGTCTGTTACATTTTATTTTCAAAATTTTACTAATTTTTTTAAACAAAAATTGATACAATAGATTTAAATGTAAATGGGTTCTTTGAATTTTATTGTATTGATTCTCTGCTCATTGAGTTGATGATTGTGTTGAGCTTGCTAATTTTACATTTTTCATATGTGGATTAAAAAGGGTTATGATATTGTGTTTCGCAAATTTCATTTTTCTCTAACAGTTCAATACTTGTACAAAGGAATGAAAAGAGAGAGAAAAAAGAAAAATCGCTTCTCAGTATTTTTTCTTGAGTTATCCTTGTTTTGAATTCTTCTGCGTCATCATCGTCAGTAATTGATTAATTTGCTGTTGGAAACTGGAGAGACTCGAACAAAATTTTAGCTTATATGGCATCTCCTAGATGTTGAGATATAATGGTTTTATTTTAAACACTTTGGCATGTTTTCGGCAATTATTAGAATTTTCAACAATTTCGTGCTGGTTCCACAATTTTTTTTCCTTTTTTCTTCGCTACTCCTATTGCATTCTCTTTTTTGGTTTTTTTTCTTTACTTATATATAGCCCCTACTGTTTCTCTTCTTGTTTACCACTTTCAATTATTTAAAACTTTTTGGATTCTATCTATAATTCTTTACAGTTCTTGTGCTTTGATTTGTCTAATCATTTAAGATGTCATCTTGACATGGACAGGATATTGTAAGAACTATACATGTGAATTTTGTTATGATGGAATTTTTTTTGCACTTTTGCTTAAATTTTGGGTATGTTCTAAAAAACTAGCGAACAGTCTGGAAATTTATACAGCTGGTGTTTTTAGGAATTAGTGTATGTTAGCTAGATTTTTATATTTTATGGCAATTCATTAGTTGCTTGTAGACAATGATAATAGCAACCTGTCAGCCACTCTTGCTATGTTGTTTATATTTATTGTATAACGTTGTTGTGTGATTGAGGCTTCAATGTATAACAAAAATTGAAACATAATTGCTCAAGTTTGACAAATATATTGCCTACTAATTCTTGGGATGTAATATTAATTACCCAATCCCATTTCTTATAGCTTTTCCTTAGTAACTACCTTTGTTGCTTGATTTTCACTCTTACCTTCTCACTTCTATTATTTTCTATAATTTCTTTCTTTCGTTCTCTGTCAGTTTAATCTTTTACAACAATTTCGTCTAGTTAAACAAGAAGTTAGTGTTGTAATTGATGGTACAATTTGCTTTAAATTTCCATATAGTGGATTTTAATTTACTAATGGATTTTTGTTACTTACAATATGCTATTGTTTATAATTTGTAGCCATGTTTACATGGAGATAGACGATGTGGTAACTGGCGAAAAGATTGATGTAGCAACTGTAATTCCAGAGCAATACACCTTAAAGAAGTTGTGGCAAGATGTAAAGGATGTGTGCTTTGACAAGCCAATAAGACATGCTAACAAAGTGAGAGTTTATGTCATGTTGCTATGGGAAACATCTAATATGCATGTACAAGCTGACTTTGACCTTCAAGACGCATTAAAAAAGCTAAAGCAGAAGAGCTATTCTTGGGCATTATTTATTATTAGAACGGAGTTAGATGTAACACCTATTTCTCTGGATCAGAATGAAAATGAAGAGACTCTCTCTGGCCAGTTTCCTGTTCCACAAGTTTCTGAGCTTGATTGGTTTGATTTTACTGAAGTAAATGAATTTGCTTTGCCTGACTTGAATGCTAAAATCAGATCTGTCGTTGGATGTTCCGCTGCTGCTGCTGAAGTTAAAAATTCAGTTGAAGAGATTGAAGGCAATGAAGATGATGATAGCACAGCTGGTGGGTTTGTTAATACTGATGATAGTATACATGTTCCTGATCATGAAAATAATGCAGAGGAAGTGGAGTCTGATGTAAGTGATGATGAATTTAATTTTAACAACGAAGATGAGTGGGATGCGAGATTGGATGCCTATGAGTCTGGAGATGACAGTGAGGTAGATTCAGACGGTGAAGATGAAAACGTTCAGGCTGCTGCTTGTAGGTATGAAGCAAATTCTGGTGGCTTCGAGTTCACTCTTGATGGTGACAATATTATACTTAGAATTGGACAATTGTTCAAGACAGTTGATGAGTTCAGAAATATTGTCAAAGTTTTCGCAATAAAAAATGGCTTTAGACTCAAAAGGGTGAAAAATGAGAAGAGTAGGGTGACAATGAAGTGTTCGGCTTCAGGATGTACATGGAGAATACATGCGAGTCCAAATTGGAATAAGAAACATTTCCAAATTAAAACTCATTTGCCCGAACATACTCGTGAAAGAAACAGCAAAAACTATGAAGCAAATTCAACATGGATTGCTGCTACATTCCTTCATTTATTCAGAGCTAACACAGAAGTTCATATTGATGTGCTCGGGTCAGAATTATTCAGAAATTATGGGATAAAATGCTGCAATCAAAGGCTTTACAGAGCCAAGAACAAAGTCTTAGAGCTGTTTGGTCAAGACCATAAGGCCAGTTTAACAAAGCTATTCAGGTACATGCATGCAATCTTAGCCTCAAATCCTGGTTCAACAGTGTCCCTAGAAAAAGATTGGCTTGGTGGTAGGGTGAATCTTCACTTTAAAATTTTTTTTGTATTCTTTGATGCATGTAGGAGGGGTTTTGTTTAGGGTTGTAGGCAGTTCATTGTTGTAGATGATTGTCACTTAAAGGGTCTGTACAAAGGGGTTTTACTATCTGCTGTTAGTGTAGATGCCAACTACGGCATATATCCACTGGCCATGTGTGTTGTAGAAACTGAAAACACTGAGTCTTGGGTTTATTTTATGGAGAAACTTTATGATCAAGTATGCTGTAACGATGGTGAAGGTTTGTGCTTCATAAGTGATAGACAAAAGGGTATATTGAATGCACTTGATATGGTTTTTCCTCGGGCCATGAGAAGGTACTGTTGTAGGCACATATATGCAAACTTTAAGCTGAAATTTCCAGGAATCTTGCTTAGGAATGAATTTTGGACAGCATGTAGAAGTGGAAACCAAGTGGAGTTCAACAATCATATGGCTGAAATTAACAGCATCAGCCATGCTGCCCATAGGTGGCTGTTACAAATTCCTGTGACATGTTAGGCCAAATATTGCTTTTCCACACAAACCAAATGCTCACATGTCATAAATAATATGACGGAGTCCTTTAATAATTGGATAAGTAGCTTTAGAGGCATGCTAATAGTAAGAATGCTTGAGGAGATTAGGAGAAAGATTATGATCCTCATACATAAAAGACATGAGCTGGTCAATACTTGGCAAGATGAACTGCCTCCACTTGTTAGGAGAAGAGTAATGGAAGCAAGGGTTGAATCTAGGGCATTATCTGTAATATTTGGGCACAATAAATCATTTGAAGTTATGGAAAATGTCTCCAAGAGGTGTGTTGTAGATCTAGGCAGCAAGCACTGTGATTGCGGGGAGTGGGATATATCAGGCTTGCCTTGCAAGCATGCTATATGCTGCATTGATACAATGAGGTATAATGTAAATGAATATGTCCATTCTTTGTTGAAAAAAAGTGCATTTATGAAGACCTACCAGCACCAATTATATCCAGTGCCAGATGAAAGTCGATGGCCATTACTCCCACATGATAACTTGCTGCCACCAACTATCACTAGAGCTGCTGGCAAGCCCCAAACTAAAAGAAGAAGAGAGAATAGTGAAAGATAACCATTTAAGAGGAGCACAAGTGTAAGATGCTCTAACTGTGATGAGTGGGGCCACAACGTGAGGAGTTGCAAGTTTATTACCAAAGTTGGAAAAAATAAAAAATTAGTAAAGAAGAACTTCTATCAGGTCTTAGTTACTTGTTTGTAATGAAGTTTTTATATTGCTTTTGTTAGTCTTTGCCTATTTAAATGATGAACTAAAATATTTTAATTATTTAAATGTAGGATCGAGGAGCGACATCCAGCTGTAACAAAAAAGAAGTTGTCACATGTGGTCTAGCCATGAACACTCAGAACAGTGTCCATGAAAATGGTAAGCATTTCGTGTCTAGTTTATTTATTTTTTACACATATATACAAGTTTAATTTCACCACCTGTTTGTTTTACTAATGTTGTAATTCCAAAATAATATGTTACATTTTAATTTTTGTACATTTTATTATGAAGGACAACTTACCCAAGAATGACCATTGCCAAGTTAAAGCATCCAACAGCATTACAAATATGTTTTTTGTAATTATGGAAAGAGCAGTAGTGAAGCTAATCCTTTCTAACAAATTCTTTTGAGGGATCAGATGATGCATCACCTTAACTGTAAGCATTGCTATGAAGATGTCGTATCATCTTTTTGTCACTCAACCATAGATATAGGTTTGAGTTTTTGTACATTTTGTAGTTGTGTAGTACATACAAACACACACTTTTGATGGGGCAATATATGCCTTGCCTATTTTTGTCATTTCAAGTAGATATTATAGGTGATAACTTCCTGTTATTCTAAACAGAGTGTATTGTTATTTGTATTGGCTAATAGGAATTCAGCCATTGATGACATGTGATACTCTTATTGTTGCTGGAATGCATACATCTTTATAATCTAAATATAAAAAAATTATGTGCTTTATATTGTTTCAGTACTTCATTCTTTATTGATTTTAATTTGTTGATTAAGGATTGAATATTTTATGGCAGTCAAGGGTTAACTTCAGCAAAGGCTTATGTTCTTGTTATGTTTGACATTGTCAATTTGAACAGCAGTATTTCCTCAGCATTTCCTCTGCTTGTACATGTTATTATGAAATGAGACTTGCTTTGTTTGCGAGGACAAATGGATATATAGTTTGTGCATATTGTTGTGTGTTATTAGATGTATGTTTCTTAAGAAATTAACTTGAACAATGTGCTATGTTTGTGCTAGGTGTTATGAAGCGAGTTGCTTGTATGTACTTGTTGAACTTACTAAAGGATGTAACTGCTCATGTGTGTTATTTATTGTGTGTGCTGGATATGTATAGATATGAACAGCAACATGTGCTGGGTTTGTGGTGGTTCTTATGAAATAAATTGCTGTGTGTCAGTGTGTGCTTGTTGTATTTTGAACAACAGCAGCTTCCCATTAACAAAGTTCTTCCAAGCTGGCTCATAAATTTGTTGCATGCTTGATTGGCTGGATGTGTTTGAGCTATCAGAATCCATTTAGTTGAGACAATGCATCAGTTTCTTTATGTTGAATGCTGTTGTGGATGAGTTGAATGAATGATGAGTTTGAGACAAATGCAAAGATTTTTTATACCTTTGTTGAATGCTTATGTTGATAAGAAGAAAATGAAGAATAGATTGTACTTTGTGATTTACTAAGCCTCCATTTATAGCAACTGCTGCTGCTCAAATTTTTACCGTTTACTTACAACTGCTACTTTTACAAATTTATTTTAGTTTTACTTTTTTTAAATAAGCACTGTCAATTACTTCATATAGTTGGGCATTTTGGTCTTTTTTGAATTTTTGTGATTCCCACCATTTTTAATACCCATCAGTTCTCATCCATTTTATTTAACAATTTATTATTTTGGCGGGAAGGGTATTTTAGTAAATTTAATAGTCAACTAACGGTCAACTTAACTTATACTTAACGGCGAGGGAGGTATGTGTAATTACATTAATACTTTCTATCAAAGTGTTAATACTTCAAACTTCAGGGGAGGTCCCTAAAAATTACCCTATACAAAAATAAGCAGCTCATGTGCTAACAAAATATAATGAACTATAGCTTTAGATAATGAGCAATAGCTTTTTGATAACTTATGTAGATTCTCTACTTATTTATCTCTATTATTTAATTTTGTAGTCAATTACTTCATTTTCTACCCGAGATGGTACATGTACATAATACATACTTACAAAATTAGAACCATACTTGACGTGTTCAAAAATCTCACTTCATTTGTTTAAACAACTTAAAATAGCTAACACTTGATTTATTCAAAAGACTTAATCAGTTTTTATTTGATTTATTCAAAAGACTTACTCAACTTAATACTCGTTGTATTCAAAAGATTTACTCAACCCCTACTTGATGTGATAAAAAAAAAAAAAAAACTTACTTGACTTCATCAAACAACTTAAAATAATTAATATTCAAATTGTTCAAAAAATTACTCATCTCCTATTTATCATTTTCAAAGGACTTAAAATTAATACTCAACTTATTCACTAGACTTACTCGACTTATTCGTAAACTTACTTGACTTCTACTCGACTTGTTCAGGGACTTGTTCTACTAATTATCCCAAATTATTCTATACTACTCGACTAATCTTCTGGCTTGTGCTTTACTACTAGACTTACTATTACTCGACATATCTCTCGACTTCATATCCGACTTACATCATAACTTACTCGACTTACTTCAATTTTTGTTACACTAGATACTCGACTTACTTGACTTCTTGTTCGACTAGATACTTCACTTCTTGCTCAACTTAATCAACTCTCTTACTTTACTTCTTGCTCAACTTAATACTCGACTAACTCGAATTCATACTCGACTTGTTCTTGGAATTATATTTCAATCACCTAAAATTTAAATTGAATATTTTGATTTTATATCCCTACATTTTATGTAATTGTGTGTATGCGTGCAAGCACTAAAATGTATAATATACTATTACAAACTAATAAACTCATAAATCATTAGCAAATATACTTGTAATGAAATCAAATCAAACCCTCACCAAACAATTATGTAAAATGTTTATATTTCAAAAATACATAATCCACCACTTGATAATGCACCAACGAGACTATTTTTGAAGAGTTTATTTTTTATTAAAAACCTTTGTATTGGAGGTAAGTCATGAAATGGTGAGAGATGAGACAACCACGAGAGAGGAAGAAGGAATTGGTGAGGTGTGAAAAAATATGAAATGGTGAGATGAGAAAATGTAGAGGTAGATAGTTTTTAATGGTATTTTTGACCTTTTCTTCCTTGGGACATATGTATGAAATGGGTTATCAGTTTGCTATTTAGGAGCAAATGGAGTACATTTGAAGAAAAAAACCCAAAATCAATTGGGACCAAGTTCACGTGCGGTTCACAAGGAAGACAGCCATGGATAGTGTTTTACGGTTGGATTGCTGTGCGCTGTGGGATTGTCCGACAATTCTTCGGTAGGAATAGTCGCAGGACATGTAACACACGTGTGGGGAAACGTCGGCAATACTCAATTCTCAGTTGGTGCTTTATATGCATAAAATAATTTTATAATAGAAATAAATATCTTTTATTTAATTAAAATAAGAGATAAATTAAAAAAAATAAAAATCTATTTATAAAATCTGTTAAAATAATTTTAGATAAATATCAATCATAACAGAAAACGAAATAAGTCTACTCCATCGTAGTAGTAATGCAGACATGCAGTGACCGTGAGCGAGCAAGTTGCTATTACATTATCACCAAGCTGGCCTACATGTTTGCAGGTAATGAAACGCGTCACGTCACCCGTTTTCAGCCACTCGTACCAATCATCTCAACGCCAGCTCAATGATTGTTCAAAAACAAGCAAAAAATCAAAAATCAAAAATAATAAAATAAAAAAGCGGCTAAGACTAAAATACCAATTTGAAGTGTCAATGGAATTGAAGTCCATTGTGGAACATGACTCTCAACATCCTTAAAACTATTAAAAGGTTAATGTCTGTACGAGATATTGTCCTAATTATGGAGAGAAGATCATATACAAAAATCTCATGCAATGTACATCATACATACTCGTACAATCATACTGGATTCTATTTTTAATTTTTTAAAAGAAATTTTGAACAATTTTATCAGTTAAATAAAGAAAAATAAAATTTACAAGGTGCTGACGCGGAATCGAGGGGTATCCAACTCCAATGATTGGAAAGGAATGGTGTCTAGTAAGCGAGGACAAGAAAACAATCGTGGCTGCAGCAAGATACAGCACGTGTAATAATCTTTCGAAACAGTACACGTGTCAGAGAGCACATGCTTGAACACGTGAACTCTGGACATATTATTTATGGGCTGCTGGCCATATTTTACACCACACTTCCTCACGTGAACTACACTCGCCCTCACGGCCACTCTTGGACCGACAAATTAAATAAGTAAAAGCTTTAAATTAAACCCGATTAAAATTGAGGAAATATCAATTAACCCAGTAGTGATGTCTGCCACATGGACACGCACGTGGGGGGGACTTAATCGTGCAGCCGACATCTCAAATCATTTTGCTAAGTTTCATGCCCACCTGTGGCGCAATTCAGTTCAAAGTTGTAGGAAGATTAGGTAACTACTCGGTTGCCGTGTGTAATCTTTTTTCAAAGGCTAGCAAACATCCACAAAGCGCCTCATAAATCACTTGAAAATTCAAATCACCGACTTGCGTAAAATTTTTAATCATCGATAGTATAATGTTTCTAAATATTATTTAATTGCCAACATAAAAATTAGAACGCTATTTAAATTTTGTACGCTTATCGTCTTTTCAAAACATAAATCATATAACATGCACAACTATTATATTTTGTGTAATTTTAGGAATTATTAATCATAATACTTTGTTGAAATAACAAATGAATATTATATAATTATTGAAGCGGAATTTTTTGTATGTTAATTCTGAAAAAGTAATAGTTTAATATTTGTCTGGATAGTGCTATGGCCAATGAGTGAAATGATGATTTCACGGTGAAAATTTATCTTTACATCAAATCTAACTTAAAATTACAGTATACCATAAAATTTGAGGAAAAAATATTTTTTTATAAATCAACTAAAAAATTAGGAAAATATTATTTTTCGTAGTCAAATGTATTAGGTTTTTTTTTTCTTTGTTTTCAAAGTATAAAAGTATCAATAAATAATCCGGACATTTATTGTTGCAGCATTCAATAGTGGAAATAATAAAAGAGAATACCGAGCTAATTTTAATTTATGATTATTATTGTTTCACTATTTTAAGAATTGAAAAATATCAAATGGTTACAATAAGTATTGTTCACTATCATTATGAGAAATGTTCCAGTCAGGAATTTTAAAGTGCGGAAAAGTACGGGAAACCTTTTAAACCGCATGGTTTTAAAGGTTAAAAACTGTAAGCCTTCAAAGCCGTGTGATTTTAAAGCTTTTCCGGACTTTCCCGCACTTTAAAATCCCTTATCAGAAAACTACTACTATCATTATACTCTTATAACTTTATAAAATCTTTCATTTTACTACTTTTCTTTTAAAACCATTAGTTGACTAGTCAAATATTAATTTTATCTTTTTATAATAATATAGAGGTATACAAATAAAGGTATCAAATAGTAGATAAAAAATAATGTTATGCCCTTAAATTATTAATAATAGTTTTAACCATGAATTTATAAATAACTCTATAATTTGTTATAACTATAAAAGTAGTGAATTAAAAAAAATCTGGATATTTTTGTTAAAAACACACACAATCTATTCTATTTAAAAAAAATACTTAAAACTTATATATAGAATCAACACTTACATATTTATTTATTTTTGAATAGATTGTACTTTTAAAAAAAAAACATTCGGGTTAATTTTTTCAATTCACTTTTTTATAGTTATAAAAAATTTAATATTATTCATAAATTTATGGTTAAATAATTTAAAGGCATAACAATAATTTTATGTTCATTATTTAATACATCTATCTGTGTATTTTATTAATCAACTAAGGTGGCATTTATTTTTTTATCTGAAATCTGAATAGACATGAATTAGTCTGAATTCTGAATAGATCTGAATGTCTGAATCTGAATAATATGTTTGTTTTTTTGTCTGAATCTCAGAAAATAAGTATTAAGTTGTTTTTTTTAACTGAAAAAGCTGAAAATATGCAATTTTATATTTGTATCTTTATTAAATTTGAATGTCAAATAAATAATATATTAAATACCACAATATTTTAACATTTATAAGTAAAACTATATTCAAGTGAATGCATAATTATTTTAGAATTTTAATATATAAAATACCATAAATTTTAAATTTTATCGTATATAATATAAGAAAGAAAAAACAGTGATATTTTTATGTGGGGTAAATGTCTATGGGTGAGTTTTGAGATAGATATGAAAAAAAAATTTAAAGCATGGATATTTTTGACATTAGTAAGTAATTGACTTAAATCAGATTTCTCCATTAAGTAAAAAGTTAAAAAATTAGCTTATTTTATTAAGTCAAAATTATCTAAAAAGTCTCATTAAGTTATAAAAATAAATACTTCTAATTAATTAAGTTAAAAAATAAACGCCACCTGATAGTCCAAATGAAAAAAAAATTGAAATGAAAGGTTTTAAAAAATTATAATAATAAAATGATAAAAGAATAATATTTCCTATAGTCATTCCATATTTTACCGCTCTTAAAACAGTGAAATAATAAAAACCATTTAACTTAAAAAAATGATTCTCAATCTCATAATTTGGTCAGCAAGTGGAGCGGTATACTCGGGGAAGCGCGTGGTGGATGACAAGTCGCAGGAATGCATGGAATCCCTGTGAGGGAGAGGGAGGATCCAATGATTATCGAGAAGTTTGGTGTCTGGGTGTGAAGAGACAGGGTGACACGCACGAGTGTGATCGTGGGACCACGTGTTACAGGTTGCTCATGCATCACATGCTGCTTGCACGTGAATTCATGTATCTTCTTCTCCACGGGACCTCCACTCTTCTTTTCTTCGCTTCTTCTCTCTGCTACTAGACCTAAGCTACGGTCCGAGTGAATATATACAAGTCTAACAGATTTGGACGTACATTTTCTCAATATAATTTGCTGCTGCATGGGAGAATAATCTTTCCACGAGGATCCTTCGCTTCCAGTTAAATTGAGAATCAAATTGAAAAATAAAAGAAATATATAGATTTTAATGTAGCGGTTTTGGTCCTTTAATAAATTAGAACTTTTTTTTTTTCATTTGAAATAAAAATAAGATCTCCTTCGTTAAAAGGGTACTCTTAGATACTATTTTTTAAAAATCAGTATTCATTTAACTTATTTTTTATTTTAATAATTTAAGGAATGTTTCGCTAGAAAATTATTCTTTCTCTTATATATAAAATACTAAGTGAACTAAACACTAATAAAAATAGTATATAACTACCATCGGGTTACAATATATGCTAAAAGTTTTATACATTATGTGTGTTGACCTTAGCTGCCAACCCCGTTATATTACTTATACTTTCATTAATTTAACTAAGTTACTGAAAATGTAACTTAGCAAAAGCTATCTTTTAAATAATCAATCAAAGAATGACAATTAATAATGAACTTTTGAAATCATTAGACAGCACGCGACCTAACTGGTCATTCTTTGATGATTGATGGAAATCGTTGGATGAATTAAACCCTATTAAAAAGGTGATAAAAACACTGGGTATATTTCAAAAGAAGGAAAAAAAAAAAAATGAACCCCAAACGTCGTCATCCTTCTATGAAGATTTGGTACCAAGATCAGTGTTCAAGATTGATGTAGCACGGGGATGGCAGGGCTTTCTGTCTCCATAGTTTGAAGGAGTCACGTGATACTCACTTTGGAAGATTTATGAGGAGATTTAGTGGACAAGAACCATTGAGGTTGCTGCTGGGTTTCAATCGTATTCGATAGAGGTCTAGTTGCATTTATTCAAAGATTTTGGCCCCAGCCACTGTAATCATCATAGAGCATTTTAATGGGAGTTGAGAATGATCTTACAATAATTTCCCAATTAAACTACATGACGAGACCAAGGCTAGGCCGATTGCACAGCCGACATGCTTACTCAGTCTCAAGGTTTATGTAATGTGCTTACAAATGAGGAGAAAGAAAAAATGCCAAATAATGTATTTAAAAATTCGATTGCAGCAGTTGTACGCCACCGGCCAGCACGCAATTGGGCAAAATATTATTGCAGCAAGGTCGTCACTAATTGCGGCGAGTTTGTAACAGTAATTCTGCTGCCACCTTCGTTTGTGTGGCAAATTGCAAAATGTGTTCAGGCAAGTCTGTTAAAAGTCACTGAGATTGGTTTATTTGTAACTTTTTTTTTTGTTGATATAAAAAAAAACAAACTTAAATTGGGTACAATAAGAAGCTGAAAATTTATTATATTTGTATCTTTCTCGCTTTTATTGTGTTTATATTTTCCATTAATATCGTATGATTTAATTAAAGTGCTGAATATGTATGATTTAACTGAAGTGCTGAATATTAACCACGATATAAAAATTCTTTCTTAATTTAAACTCTCACGGACTTTTAAATTTCTCAAACTAAGTATTTGTTAATAAAAGAAAATTAATATTAAGCATCTTAATACTTGAGTCATTTGAGGCCTAGTAATAATTGTTATGCGTCACTCTTCTATTTGATGATAAAATTTAATAATCTATGAAATTATCATTCTTCAATACAATAGATGAATACCTCATAAATTGAGATTCAATCTAATAATTAAATGTTAAAATTCATAAACATTACTCATAAACTAATAACATAAACAACTGTGATCTCAAATTTTGTTAACAAAATGTTCATGAAAAGGAGAAATTTTTGAAATGCATCAGAGATAATACAACTAATAAATATATGTATAACATGTATAATTAAATTTAATATAACCACTACTTACAGAATAAAATTTTAAATTAAATGCACACACGTATCATAATATTATTTACTTGTTATATAGCTAAAATGATATTTTTGATGCATTTTAGAATTTTTTTATGACAAGATATTTGACAATCAACAGAATTAATGACGTTTTTACACCGATTTGTCATTGGTGATTATTTATAAGAAACTGCTCTCACTAATCCTTTTAATGAACACAATAATAATATTTATGACATGCTATTATCATGTTCATGGGTCTCGTTGAACGTTAGTTTTGAAAATTTGACCGATCAATAACTAAAGCAAATCCACGCAAACAAAGCGAAAACTTTCATTAAAGCTATTAAATGGGCAGTAAAAAATTTGACCATCTGCATGTTCCCTTCGAAGACAACCCCACGAGGTTTCCCCAAAAACCAAAACGCCCTTTTAAGTCTGTACCATAAAATCATGATCACCACCACCACCACCTCTGACCGCTCACTCCATTGAGCCCAACGCCGATCCACGCGCCAACACGCGCTCCAGATAACCAAAAAAAAAAAAGGGGGCCCATTGTTGGATTTCAATTCTCGATGCTCGTGATTTGATGTTGGCCTGCTGGTAAAAAGCCATGTTATGGGGGGCCACCTTTAATGAGCCCCTGCATAATTTTGGGCCCACGTTAAACTGGTGGCACATGATTTATCATTATGATGTGATGATTTTCAAGCGCGCGGCCTCGTGCGTGTGGGTGCAAGTGCAACCGCTGCTTTTATTTCTCGTTGGTCAATGGTCAACTAGCAAGAAAGCCGCTTTTTAAGGAAAGTTAATAAAAACCTAGACAAGACACAAGCCGTGGTCACATAGCTTTACATTAAAAGAACTCAGTTCAGTTTCACAGTATTTTTAACCACAGTTAAACGAAACTAACCACGATTATGAGGAAAAGATTAACGGGGTTATGACATCTTAGATCCCTCTATATTGAAAATATCAGCCTATCTATTGAAAATATCAGCAATATTACTGTCTATTTAAATGAATTTATGGACTTGTTGGTTTCAATGTCTCGAGAACATTCCAATCTAATTATTTATTTTGAAAAATGCTAACTTACTGGAATGAAGATGCGACTGAAATGTTACAAATTATTAAAAAAAAATAAGAATGTGTAATTTTTTTGTTATTTACTTCACATTCTTTAAATATTTTAATTTTTCACTAATGCTTAGAAAAAAGAGAAGTAAAATTTTACGTTGTTAAGCATTTTAATATTTCACTCATAGTTGTAACTTTTTTATAATTTTAAATATTTTGATCACTTCTTTTAGACAAAGTAAGATTTAAGGATTCTTATTTCTTATTAATAATAGTAGGAATTCAGTGTAAAAAGTTCAAACTATCTTCTTTTAGATATAAATTTACCAAAATTAAGGACTCAAAAACTGTGAACTCAAAGATTTAAACCAGGGTTAAGTTGTGCTAGCTCAGCAAGCCTATGAGCCCGAGGTATCTCCATATCATCATTGAGCCAACAGGGCCACTGAGGCACTGTCACAAAGTAAAATTAAAATTTCTCTCTCTTTCAATCTCTGTAAAGCTTTATATATATATATATATATATAGGGAGCCCCTATGTTACAATTAATGTAACATACACACTCAACAATAACCACACAAATGATAGACCCACATAATTTGTGTGGTTGTTGTTGAGTGTGTATGTTACATTAATTGTAACATAGCATTTGCCATATATATAAATATATAGTCCCATCCTATCACTGTGACTGCATAAAGTAAAAGGATGTAACATCTCTTCTGGCTGCAAAAACCGAGCCATTTTCTAGCCCACTTTCCCACCTCTGCCTTCCAACTTTCTGAGAATCCAAACACCAGGTAGTGTATTTGGAGCAACACCCAGAATATAAGAAGGGAAAACGAGAGTAGTTTTGTGAAAAATTTTTGTTGATAAAAAATAGAGAGGATGGGCGAGAAGGATGACGGATTGGGTTTGAGTCTAAGCTTGGGATGTGCTGCAAGAAATGAACCTTCTTTGAGGTTGAATCACATGCCTTTGTCTTCTTCACAATCCATGCAAAATCATCATAAAAGAAGCCCTTGGACTGAGCTGTTCCATTCGTCCGGTATGTTTGTTTGCTAATTTCTTCTTTAATTATCTTAAAAACAATCAGTAGTTTTTATCTTCTAAGCCCCCCCCCCCCCCAACAAAAAAAAAAAAATTACGCTCAGTCTCAGATCTGTAATATTCTTAAACATCTAAATAGATCTTCTTTTCAGTTCCCTTTTCCGAAAATATCTTTTGGCTTTGTGTAACAAGCTAAATTTATCGCCTTTGCATTGGCTTGATTCTGACCCCAAAATGGCCTTATTAGTGTTGTTGATAATCACAAAATCGCCATCTAATTATGCTTTACAGATCGAAACTCAGATACAAGATCATTCCTTAGAGGAATAGATGTGAATCAGGCACCAACAGTGGCAGATTGCGAGGAAGAAAATGGGGTTTCATCACCAAACAGCACTGTTTCTAGCATAAGTGGAAAGAGGAGTGAGAGAGAGCCCATTGGAGATGAGACTGAGGCTGAAAGAGCGTCTTGCTCTCGCGGCAGTGACGACGAAGACGGTGGCGCTGGTGATGCATCAAGAAAGAAGCTGAGATTGTCGAAAGAACAGTCTTTGTTGCTTGAAGAGACCTTCAAAGAGCATAGCACTCTCAATCCTGTGAGCGGCATTTGTTACTTCCTTGTTATTTTATTTGCTAGTGAATAAGGGTTTTCTTTTATTCATTTTTCTTATGGGAATGTGAACTGATGTTGCTTACCGTGTTTCACAGAAGCAAAAGTTGGCTTTGGCAAAGCAGTTGAATCTTAGGCCTAGACAAGTAGAAGTGTGGTTTCAGAACAGAAGGGCAAGGTTAGTAATTTGTGGATTTCTTATGGGTATTGTTGTCATAGTTTTGAATGGATAATTGCCTCCTCATTCGGTCATATAGTTGACCATTTCAGATAAGAAGATTTCGGGTGGTTTTAATTCTACTTGCCATATGGGCTTTGACAGTTCAATGTCATTAACTAAAAGTTATTAAGTGATAGACTTAATTTAATGAGACTGATTATCTCTCATTATTGCTTGTATAATTCTAAGTTGTGAATATTATAAAAAAAGAAACTGTATGTGCATAGAAATGTTAAATGGGGCTTGATTGTTTTGATTCAGGACAAAGTTGAAGCAAACAGAGGTTGATTGTGAGTACTTAAAGAGATGCTGCGAGAATCTAACGGAGGAGAACAGGAGATTGCAGAAGGAAGTGCAAGAGCTTAGATCATTGAAGCTTTCTCCTCAACTCTACATGAATATGAATCCTCCCACGACACTCACAATGTGTCCCTCCTGTGAGCGTGTGGCTGTATCATCGTCGTCGTCGTCATCCTCTGCTGCTGCCAACGGCACCACCCGTCTCCCCATTGGTCCTAACCATCAACGACTGACTCCAGTGAGCCCTTGGGCAGCATTACCAATCCACCACCGGTCGTAATTATCAGCTTGGAATAAGGGCATTGTCCGTAAAGAAGTTAATTGTTAATTAGAAAGATGAGTAGTAGGTTTGATTTTGTTTGTTATTATAAACTGAAGGCTTCTGGGGTAATAACTGAGATGCTCGGTTGTGGACTAAGTGGGATTTAGTGGGAATGGGGAGGGACAACGCTTGTGGTTCAAATGAGGCTAAGCAATGAAACAATTATGGAATCAAAGAAGATGATAATTTTTTTTAACTCCTATTATATTGGTGCCTTTTCCCCATCCAAAAAGGTTTCTAAGTTCACTGTATCTAGGTTCACATAGTTTGGAGTCTTCACGTCAATTTTGAAGGTGTTGGTTATACTTAGGATCTGAGATCTAGTAAGACTGTTGGTTATAACTGGAGCTAGACTTGGCTTCATATCATATTGTAATATACATAGATTATAACTATTTAAAAAGCTTTGGGGGTAGAAAAATTACTCTTTGTTGAGATTTTGGATCTCTCCCCTGTGAAAAATCCTCCCAAAACCAAAGAACAACAAAATTGTCTCATTTTTTACGCTTCCAATCAATGTTCAGTATTTTAACACATTATTAATTTGCTCAAACCAAATACCAAAAACAAAAAGACCTAACAATTTTATTCTCTTAATCATTATGTTTGCAATTAATTTAAAACCTAAAAATATAATTTTTTTTTTTTTTTTTTACAAAGTAGAAAAATCAACTAACACAGGAACTAAAAAGATACCTCATTTTTAGTCTTCAATTTGCTAGGAGACTGCTAGTTCTTTCTGGAAGATAAACAAGGAGCAAAACAAGACGTCTACGCAGCAAGATTTTCTCCTACCTAAAATATGAATTGGATTTTTACTATTAGGCCATGTTTGGTTGCAAGAAAGAAGGAGAGAGGATCGGGGAAAAGAGAGAGGGAAGAGGAGAGTGGGATAATGTTATTTAAAAAACAGAGCACTTTTTGTTGGTGATATTCATGCTTCCTATGAAAACAGTTTCAGTTTTCAATTCATCTTAAATCTTTCTACAGAGATCAAAACTCTGTTATCTTTTAGGCTCTGCAAAACAAAATGGTAACAAAACTTGTGTTTGAGATTTCTGGGATTCACTATTTATCAATTCTGAACAAAGACAAGATCGATAACACAACCAACAAAACGAAAGAATTGTATTGAATATTAATTTTTTTAATATTTTTAACCTTGGGCCAACTTACAGACACAAGCAAGAAGGGCCAACCACAACCCAATAAACCAATGAAGAAGAAAACCGTTGTATTATATGAAGATTTAAGCTGGAACCCTCAATTTTTTAGGGCCTGACCTGTTATTTTCCCATTAAAATTTTTTAATTTTTATCATTTTACTACTAAATCGCTAACTTCATTAATAAATTGTTAATATCACAAGGGCGTTTTAAACATTTCATAAATTTATCAATTAATTATTTTAGATATATTTTATATTATTTTTGTTTGCATATAATTACTTTTATATCTTTTTAATTAAGAGGGTTAAATCATATTTATACATTTTAAGGGCAAAAAACTATAATTTTTAGTTAAAAGTTATGTTAACTCTTATAGTTTAGTAGTAAAATGATAAAAACTGAAATATTAAATAAAAAATAGTTATTAGAAATTTTTGGTAGTAAAATAATGTATAAAAAATATTAAATGATAAATAATAATATATATTTTTTCTAAATAATAATATAGTTCAATATAATGATAAATAATTAATTAATTAAAAATTTTTAATTTCTTTAACCAACCTATGTATATCCACTTTTTATTAGTAAATTTTCATCAATTTAAAAACCCATTATCATTTAGTAAATGCAATAACCTGATAATTAACAATATAAATATTCTTAAATATTAATCCATAGATAACTAACTAATTACATCCGATCAATATCTAGAGATGCATTTAGAACAATACACAAGTAAGTTACTTAAACTTCAACAACGACTGAGAGAGAAATTACTAAGGTTTTATGACAATGACATTAAATACAAAATATTTTTTTGCTCGTTCAAATCAAATCCACCATTCCTCTTTTATTGTTGGAATAGATCTCTTATTGTGCAAATTTTGAAATAGGTATCTTGTTTTGCAAACCTTGAAATAGTTTTCTTATTGTTATGGAAGCATGGCAAATGTCTAATTGCAGCTTAATTGAGACTCTAACTTTCAAAAATTTATATCTCAATTATATTTGAATATACTATCTTTATCTAAAAGAATATGCATGCATAAGTATTATGCAATGAAGCTTCCTTACTTAACGTGTCAAGAATTCAATTTCAAATAAAAAAAATTGAGATACTCCTATTTTATCCTATCTTTTATTATTATTTTTTTTATATTTTAAAAATCACCTTTAATCATTTGTTAACTAGCTAAATTATTTAACTATTTGGGCTTAGCCCAAGTGGCTAGAGCCACTCCTCACAAATGTGAGGGAAGTGGTTCGAGTCTCCGCAGACGTATTGTAGGGGTTTAATTTAAATGTCCTTCCTTGGAGTCTCAGAACTTGAGTGAAGTGAAATACAAGTATGCAACCCAAGAGGGGGGGTGAATTGGGATTCTAAAAAAATTATTCAATATTAAAGAAAATCTTAATGCAAATATAACTCAAATTCAAAGCAATAACAATTAAGATGATCACAATATAAAAAGATAAGGGAAGAGAGATTCAAACACGAGATTTTTACGTGGTTCGGCCAACCTCGCCTACGTCCACGCCTCCAAGCTTTCCGGGCTTGAGGATTCCACTAAGCAAGCCTCCAAGGCTTCAAATGCTTACACTTGACTTCCAAGGTGTCAATGGACCTTTACAACAAGAGATTATCCCCAATCTCTTAACCCAAGTGTATCCCAACACTTACAATCACTCAAAGTAAAAGATTATAAATTGTTTTGCCTCTCACAATATATAAGATTACACAATGATGTTTGATATGTGAGTAGATGAAGCAAGAATGTGTTCTAAGCTCTATGAAGATTGTATTCTCGAATATTAGCTCAAATGGTTGTGTTGTGATCAATCTTCTTTGAATTTGAATGAGCTTATTTATATTTGGAGCTGAAAATCTAGCCGTTACAAACTGTCGGACAGAAAACGGTTCACCGTTAGCCATTAACGGTTAACCGTTTAGGCTGGTCAAAGTTACCGTTGAGCCAGATTTCAAATAAACGGTTTGCCGTTTAGGATTGCCCTTTCGCCGTTAACTTCCAGAGACCTGCACAATGAACATCAGTTAATCCGTTTTCATTTAGCGGTTAAGGGTTTGCATAAAGTGGCTTCTCTGGGTGTTATCGGTTGACCGTTTAAAAATAAACGGTTTGCCGTTTGTCTCCAGTAACCTGCATAATAAATTAGCCTTATCAGTTTTTGTTAATCAATGCCAGAGGAGGACAACCTTCAATTCTGGACGTTATCGGTTAACCGTTTAAAATAAACGGTTCACCGTTAGTGTCCAGTAGCCTTCCCATCTTGGGTGTTTCCGTTAAGCATAAACGGCTAGAGCTTAGGCAAATATGTTGCTCTCTGGTGATAATCGGTTAACCGTTTAAAAGCAAACGGTTTACCGTTAATTTCCAGTAACCTCCCTATCCATTGTGTTTTCCGTTTTCCATAAACGGTTAGAGGTTTAGGAAATGTGTTACTCTCTGCCTATAATCGGTTAACCGTTTAAAATAACCGGTTCACCGTTTATAACCAGAATTGCAATTTTAAACATGTTTTTGCAGAGAATTTCTTTCTAATTTGAAAAACCATCTTTTATGAAGAAATAAGGCAATGATTAAAAGAGTTTTCGTTTATTAAGAAATAGCTCCAATATTTATGTCAAAATACATTTAAAATTTGTTATTATCAAAATCAATATTATTAACATATTTATGTTAACATGAAGGCAGTCTTTCTCCCAGACTGGGAGTTGACGTCCCTCGAATATTTGAGAGGGTGAAAAATTTGAGCGGTGCCATATCAATATTGATGTCAACAGGTCTCAGTATATATATATATATATATGATTGTACATATCAATTATACTCTCGTGTAATATAAATTGTAATTTAAGCAATAATATCATGTCATAAAAAAAAAAACTAGCTGAATTATTTTTAAAATAGTTAGATTTTCTTATCAAGAGGGATAATAATTTAACGGTACATATTTGTTGCATTATCCGATGCAACAGAAAAGTTAAAGCGATCCCTTCTTTTAATTGCTGGTAATGCGTGATTGATTTGCACAAATATTGGGTTTCTATATATATATTTTTTAATAAGAAATATGGGTTAATTAATTGAAGAGAAAAAAGAAAAAGAGGGAGAATGGGAGACACATGAAAATGACACAAAGGGCCCAGAATACGGAAAAGACGAGAAAGATTTGGTTTCCCTGTGGGAGAGAGAATTGAATAAACAGAAGAAAAGACAAAAAGGGGAGGCCAATTTCGTCAATTAAGCCAACGGTAATAATAATAACAACGTCACTTTTTTCTTTCCCTCTGTCTGTTTCTCGCATACTTTGATGACTTACATGTCTTGCCTTAGCTTCAAAGTCTTCCTTTCTCGATCAAAATCTTCATCATTTCAACCACCGAATAGAGGCATAAGACTAAGAGACCTAAACTCAAAACAAAGCAAAGCAACTCATTTTCTTCAACAATGGCAGATTCCGAACACTCGTTCGCCAAAACCCGTTTGCCTGGGGAGCTAAATTCATCTGCTGAACTAAAAGGCAGGAAATCAGTTGGGCAAGTTAAGTCCTTTACTCACTTTTTGGGTAAGTTTCTTTTCTTTGCCCTGTTTCTAATTGCTATTCCACTTTTCCCTTCACAAGCTCCTGATTTCATCAATCAAACTGTACTCACCAAGTTTTGGGAGCTTGTTCATCTTTTATTCGTTGGCCTTGCTGTGTCCTATGGCTTATTTTGTCGTCGAAATGATGATGGCGACATTGAAACTCATTCTAATAACACCGATGATTCGTACTCATACGTGTCTAGAGTGCTTCATGTTTCTTCTCTCTTTGATAATGGGTTTGATAATTCGTATGGATTTAATGAAAAATATGCTTACCAAACTGGGTGTTCTGATAGTGGAAGCTCTGTGATTGGTGACCAGAGCAAAGTCAGATCTTTGAATCCTGAAGTTTGGTTTCAAAACCCCAGTGGGTGTGGTGAGAATAATGTGAGTCAAGCATGGAATTATTCACAGTATGTTCAGTCTGAATCAATGGTTGTAGTGAATCAAGAAAATTGTGCTGTCAATGAATATGGTGAATCTGAGTTGATGATGGATCACAAACCTTTGGGTTTACCTGTTAGGAGTCTGAGATCGGGAGTAAGAAACCAAGATTTTTCTGAAATTAATAATGGGACTGAGTCTAGTTCAGTTTCGACTTCTTCGTCAATTAGTCCTAAGGAGAGCATCGAGAACACATTTGGTGAAGTGAGTCCTTTGAACTTGGAGAACAAGTGCAATGAAGGTGAAAGTGCTGCATTATCTTCGCCAATTCCATGGCGTTCGATATCTGGCAGAATCGAAATGAGAGAAAATGTGGGTATTGCTTCTCATCCTTCTCATTTTAGGCCTCACTCGGTTGATGAAACTCAGTTTGAATCACTGAAATCGCAGTCCTTTTGGTCCACTGAAAATTTTTCTTCCCAAATCAGTTCAATGTCTGATTCACCAAATAGGCTTTCTCCCTCCCATGCTGTTAGTTCAGAGTTAGAAAACCAGGAAATGGAAGACTTGGGAGAAGAACAGAGTTATCGGAATTCTTATCCTCCAGCTAGTATGCCTACAAATGGTAAAGCTTCACTAAATGCATTCCATATTAGACGTTATACTAGTGGCTCTTTGTTTGAGAAGAATGTACAGAAAAGCTTTGAAGATAACTCGAAGAATAGGGATGAGAGCCAAAGAAAGGATCAATTGGATAATCAAGAGTGGAGATCAGGTTCTTTGAAATGGAATGGAAGTTTGGACAAAGCTTCATCAAGGGGTAAATCCGTTAGGACTTTTAGATCTCGCAGATATGAACCTGAGGCAGCGAAAAGGGGAGAGAAATCTGGGAATTGTATTAGCAATGATGTTGGGAAGCCAAAGGAAGAAATTGAGGCAGTGTGCAAAGGAAAAAGTGAAATGGCAAATGGAGGCCTTGATAATCTATCAGCTAGTGCCAAAAAACAGGATGTTGATTATCACTTTCCTATGCCAAAGCCAACACATTCTCAGTTTCAGAAGAGGAAGAATAAAGAACATAGTCAGAGGGTTGCTGTAGAATCTAAAGAAATATCAGAGAGTAAGGCTGAAAATTATGAAGTCAAGTCTGATGAAGGGTCTATGACTAACAGTGGAAATGATGCTGAACCTGATCCGATGACTAACAGTGGAAATGATGCTGAACCTGATCCTAATGAGGTTGATAAGAAAGCAGGAGAATTCATAGCCAGATTTAGAGAGCAGATCAGGCTTCAGAAAATGGCATCAATCAGCAAATCCAGAGGGCATAAGCATCACCATTTTAGATGAGTACAACATGCTCATGGTGCTCTGTAGATTTCTAACAGTTTTTTTAAGTCTGTCGAATTTCCATTTCTTAATTTCCCTATGCACATTTTTTTACATCTTTTATACCTTTTTATGTGTTTTTTGATTATATAGTGATGAAGGTGGAAGTTTGTGCCTTTGTGGCCTCTGTATCCACCAACTTCACAGAAGAATCACAACTGCCATTCCTAGTTTCCTGTGAATGAGTTTCTTATGTATTTCGCTTTATTTTTTTTTAATTTAGTCCTTGAAAACTTCAACCTTCAAATTATGAATTTTTTTGCTTACAATTTCTGTAGACTATGTGCAGCTTTTACTTAGCTTTTAAAATTCCTATTTAGCTTCTTCAGAAGAGCACAAGTTCTCTGCCTTAGCATTTCAAACAAGTCGCTGCTTTGACATGGACCACTGGAGGGTTAAGAAGAATGATGTGGAAAAGAGAAGAAATACTCAGTAGGTTTCAAGAACTTTATGTAGCCCACATGCCCTAAAATTTAACCGAGATTAGTTTCCTTTATCAATGTGATTGAAGTTGTTTTGAATTTGCGAAGTTTTTCTCGTTCTGTTAATGGCTCTGGTATCTTTTTAAATGGTTTGGAAATGTTATGAGACGAGGAGAAAGTATAGTTACGCATACAGATCGAAAAATGTATAACCCTCATGAAGTGTGTTACATAATAATCATTCATTGCATACGACAGGGATGCTGAGGCCTCCGAAACAACATACAGTGAATTATATCTTATAGGAAATAGACCCGACTTGCGCTCGTATTTGCCAAAACTAATCTTTCAGTTATATGTATGCGTAGGTGATTTTGGTGATGCCTCCATACTACAGCTAACAGGGTGCTCATTTTATATATACCAGGTCTATTAGACCAATTAAGAAAAGAAAATAATAATCATTGTAACCAATTTTCATTTTAATTGCGAAAATATCCAATAAATAAAATTTGTTACATGTCAGTATAGAAGCCCATTGCTTCTGCAGATGTCTGGTGTTCATCCTAATCAGAATACAAAACATTGTTATGGGTGAGAATTTTACTTGAATGGCCTTACATCCATCCAGTTGCAGATAAATAAGAATCCAGTTAAACATGTGTATCTAGATGTATAATCATTCTCACGTCGTATCTTTTAAAATACAGATTTCTTGTACACGTCATACAGTGTATTAGTTAATTGAGCAAAAAATGATAAAAACATTAACACACCACTATATGATGTATAAAACGAATCTATATTTTAAAAGATACGAGCAGTTGCACTATATATATATATATATATATATAAATCATCTAACACATTGACTGTGTAGTGTGTATAGATAGATAAACTAGTACGGCCTCTACTGTTAACTTTCTTTGTTGCATCTACTCGGTCATTCTGCTTGGATGACTCGTGTAAAATTAAGAAGAAATTTTAATTAGGACAAAAAAATCTTAGTATGGTGTGAAACTGAAAATCCGTAGCTAGATATCTAAAACAGTGCTGGATTTTGAACCGTTTTAATCTTTTTACGCCTGGATCATAACTGGTGTTGTGCCCAACGATCATAAACGGTTATTTCCTTGCTTATCAAGTTACATTTGACGTTTTGGCGCCGAAAGATTTTCTATCTGAACATCGAATGAAACCAATTCCAAGAGTTTAAAATATATATAAAAAAAAAAAAATGAACTAAGACTGCACAATTAGCGCGAAGGCTTCCAAAACGGTGGCGTTATCAGCGTTTTGCTGACACAAGATTAAACCGCCAAGCCAAAACGGTGTTGTTAATCAAAATCGAATAGGTCTTCCAACGGAGGGAAGATAACCAACCGTATTTAGTCAACGGGGCCGTCAAAATAGGGTCCGACAATCCTCTTATTCCGTTCCGTTTCGAAACGGAGATAAATGAAAAAATAAATAAAATGTTGAGTTCCTTCACTCAAATGACGTGCAGCGTTAATTTCGTTTTCGAGGGTTTGTTGACAGAAAAGGAAAGCTGAAGAATTCTAAAGGAGCTGAATAAAGGTAACACAGGAAAAAAGGAAAAAAAAAAAAAAAAAGGAAACAACTTTCTTTAAAATCTTGTCCGAGTTGGACAATTAGCTCCACAATATTCGCAATCTCTCCTATTTCCTCTTTTGTTCTTCGATTTTGTCGCATCCGGTTTGAAGAATCTTACTCTTTTTGTCTTTAGTTTTCTGGGAAACTTTCATCAACAACAAGCACATTCTTGAATCAATGAATTTTTCTTTTTTAATCTTATTTACCCCGATTCGACTTCAGAATCATAACTTTTCTTGTCGTATGTTTTCGATTCTAATCTCGAATTGTGTATGCTGATTCGAGTTTATTTTCCTTTGAAGATTTTTTAGTAATTTACGATTAATTGTTTGATTATTATTATTATTATTACTCGGCTTGAGGAATGTATATTGAGGAAGTGAAAAGCTGGGAAGATCAAGATCACGATCAACTAAACGGTGATCTTTCTTGTACTAAAGACGTTGTCGTTTCGGATGCTAAACGCATTTTGGTTGGAGCGGGAGCTCGCGTTCTTTTTTACCCGACTCTGTTGTATAATGTTGTCCGAAACAAAATTCAATCTGAATTTCGATGGTGGGATCGAGTCGACCAGGTATAATTCGCTCACTATAAGATTAATTTATATAAAATTCCCATTATTATTATTTTTTAGCTACTGCAATTAATTTTTTTATTGAATTTTTAGATTTTATTGTTGTGACATGATAGTGCATTATATATAATTAACATACTGCATATCGCCGTGTTTATAAGGCTTTTTTTCCCCCTTTGAATAGATGATTTTGTCAAAGAATTTTTTTTTTTTTTTGGTCCAAAAAAAAACAAAAACTCATGGGATTTTATGTTTATATCTTCTCAATCCTTGTGTTGATGGGTTATTGTATCAGTTTATTATTTTAGGTGCTGTTCCATTTCCCGCTGATGTTCTGCGCTTGAAGGAACTTGGTGTTTCTGGAGTGGTGACATTAAACGAATCATATGAAACATTGGTCCCAACATCGCTATATCATGTGAGTATATAATTTGGGTTCATAGTTTCATTAATTGTGGCTGCTTCAATCTAAGCAATAGCTAAAAGCTCTAGAAGGTTGCCTTCACAAGCATTTTCTAGTAACCAGACTATTTGCTGTCTCCCGATGTTGCTATGCTTAACCACTTCATCAGAGCTTGGCCCCCAAACTGCCACTTTATTCATGGTCTTTTGGCTTATGTTAGGCATTCACTATGTAGTTGTAACACAACCCTACCAAGCTGCCTCTGAGTGAGAGTGATTTACAAGGATGTACTCGTTTAACCTGGCTAGCAATCTCAAGATAAGCATCTTCCAGTTTGCTTCTATTGCGGAAGTACTATTTTTCGCAAGATCCATCATCTGCGTTTGTATTTGTCTTTAAACAGAGATAGTCCTGCATTTTTCTAGCATCTTATTTGCTGCGAAATTCTACAATCTTTTGTTGTATTTTCTCCAGTACATCATGCTGAGACGCTATATAGGATTTGGACATTTGGTTATGGTTTTTATATACATTTTGGCTTAACCTGATTTAGAAATGTACCAGATCAGCGGTACTCTGAACTTTTTCATTTGTTTCCATATATGTATGCCTCAATGCTTATAAACTATTTATTTAACTGTTTCTTTAGGATCACAACATTGATCATCTGGTGATTCCGACAAGAGACTATCTTTTTGCTCCTTCATTTGCTGACATATGCCAAGCTGTAGATTTTATACATGGTATTGCTCTCTTAAAATTGTATGCTTTGCAAGGATGTGTCATTCATTGCTTGTGAACTGCTTAAGTTTAAGATCCTATTAAGTTAAATGTTGCAACTTGAATGAAGTTATATGTTAGGATTTGCATTGTGTTCCACTTTCAATAATTGAGCCATAGATTGAGTCTCATTTCTAACATCATAATTCAATGGGTTCTGCCAATTTAATATTGAAAAGCCACTAAATTAAAGCCCTGCTCTGTCTTCTTCTCTTTTTCCAAATTGGTGGTGTCCTTCCATACAATAACCAGCTGTTGATTTCTATTTTGAGGGATGCAAAGCAAATTGTTTGAGAACCAAGCCGCAACTGGAGGTGCCTTGTTGACTTATTTAACAATTGTCTTATTCTCTCTTGGTTGCTTTAAGTAAACAATTGATCTGCAATATGATTTCTGAGTGGCATTATTTTATATATAATTGGTCTTGCTGGCATAGCTTTAATACTATCTCACTGCTCTTACCCAGCAGAGTTACTCTAACTTTGCAATCCTTCATTATGTTACTAATGTATACTTATTTATGCTTGTGTCTTTTGAAGAAAATGCATCTCTCGGGAAGACAACATATGTTCACTGCAAAGCAGGTCGAGGGCGTAGCACAACCATTGTTCTCTGCTACCTGGTGTGTACTGATAATAAATTCAATCTAATTATGAGATACTTTGCAATTTCAACTCAAATTGAGATTGCAGTTTTCATTACAGGTGGAGCACAGACAAATGGCTCCTGAAGCTGCATACGAGTATGTGAGATCTATCAGGCCGAGGGTACTTTTGGCCTCTTCCCAGTGGCAGGTATGGAATGGTCCGGAATTCAAGCATTCCTTTAATGAAGTTTATTCCTGAGTTCACTTGCTGCAATGTCATAATGCAGGCTGTTCAAGACTACTATCTTCAAAAGGTGAAGAAAATTGGAAACTCTGACTGCATTACATTAAGGACATCTCTACCTTTCCCTGTGGATCAGGACTCAGAATCCTTTGACGACGGCTCTGTAGTGGTTGTAACCGAAACGGACCTTGATGGATATGATGCTAGCTATGACTCAGGTGTAGCAGGGAATCATAGGTTGGCAGAATTGAGCTTGGCTTGCAAGGTTCAGTTTGCTAGTCAATCAGCTATCGCTAGACTATCATGTCTCTGGCCTCGGTGGCAGGAGGACCATAAAACGTCAAGACAGAAGCTCAGAAACTCAGTGGGGAATGATCAATTAGGGAGTCTTAGTGTTGACATCTGGGTTTATTGAGATGTCGATATCTATTGCCACTGTTCCATCTAATTTTTCGTGCTTATATTTTTATTGAATGCAAGTTGATGAAATGCTATGTTTTTTGTTTTTTATATTTATTTCTTTGTTAAGTTGAGAATGAGAAGAATGACGGGAGAAGAGCCTTCTTGGTTTTGGTCCTTCCCACAAGGAAAGTCTTCGAGATACCTGGGAGTTTAATGATGTATTTACCAATCGAGAATGGAAATAAGTTGAAATGGTAATTTTTTTGTTGTTGTTGTTTAATTTGTATTTTTTGCATTGTTAAAAGATAATTTGGGAAAATTGAAAATGTATTGAGTAATCTTAGGAATGGAATTCTGATTCCTAATTGCTTAAGAATCAGAATCTCATTCTTGATTCCCAACAATAACAATCTAATTAATTTTATAAGAAAATAATGTAGTAATTCTTATTCTAATAATCTCATTCCCGTTATAAATTAATAAGCACACTATAAATTACACAGTGGGTTTTTTCAATTATTTTTCCATGTAATATGATTGCAAACATACAAATCTATTCTCTTCTATATAATAATTCATGCTTTTTGTTATTTTAGTTACACATGTCACTTTATATATTAGATGATGAATCTTATAACTAATAAAATTATTATAACATCTAATAAATGAAAGTGGCAAGTAAATTGATAGATGAATGTTTGATTTATTTTAAATGTTAGGGTAAGAACCGTATTAAAAAAATGGAATGTAATATAATCAATCATTCGCCTGCGTGTGGAGTTTGAGAGGTGAGGTTTAAGCATCAAATTTTGAAACTTTGAGGTCTTACTGTCGAATTAGTGACAATTTTTTTGTTTAAAGAAAAAAAAAATCATAATCATGTCATTGTAGCCGATGCCAATAATTTGTTTATTTTTGTTAGGATAAAAAAAAATAAATGAAAGAAAGGTAAAAAAACATATCAAAGAAAACTGGGTCCGTTTGACTTGCCCCACGGTATCTTATACAACGCTTGCAACAAGCAATACGACTGATTTTTAACCGGTTAATATAATAAAAATTATATTTTTATTATTTTCAATTCGAAAAGATATTGCAGAATTTTTATACTTTATAAACAGTACAAAAAATTACAAAAATAATATAATGGCCATGGCCGCCAAGATGCGTGCTGCGTAGAACAAAGACAAATCCAGCCAATTTTACAGCAATTTTCATCATCAAGATTAAGTAATTAATTAGTATCAACTACTACCATCAAAAGCAAAAGTCAAAACTCTCAAGTCCCAATACACTGAAAACTAGCGAACAAGCCGATGGCTTATGGAGAAAAGGATAAAAATTTCATAATTAATAACAACTCTTACCTCAAATTCTAATTTCTTTTCTCCTCCCACAGAGTTGTTTCATCTAAAAAATAAATTTGAACTAATAAACATCTCAAGAGATATTTAATACAAGATATGAAAACAACAAGACAAAAACTAATTACATACAAATTTGTGCACAATTAAAATTCACAATTTGTTCATTAGTTATGTGTCATCCATAATTAGTTTTTGTGTGAAAAGTGTCAATTGACTTTATTATTTATTATTAATGTGCTAATTTTATAACCTCTATCAATGAGTGACTCATCATTTAAAATACAAACTATATAAAGTGTAATATTACTCTTGATGGTATCCATAAAACCATAATATTATGTGTAAAAAATAAGAGTGGTAATGTTAAAATCATGCTCACATGAGTGGAGAGGGAATTAGATTGTTATTATCAAACTATAATTAAAAAAATAATAATGTTGAGTTTTTTTTTTTAATGATCGGATTATAATATTGAGTGTTGTTATACCATTAATCACAATTTCATATGTATAATATATATTATGCAATAGACATTGAAGGCTAAATGAAATAATTTTTAACATGTTCAATTTCTATGAGATAATTTTACATGCATAAGAAGTCGTATGCATATTACTCAAAATATCATAAGAAAACTCGAAAAGATGGTACTTTATGTTTATACATTGTTACTCAAAAAATCAAATTAATACTCCATATGATGATGCTTTATATTATTTTCTACAAAATTAATTTTGTTCTATTGATTTTATTAAAAATTTGATGAGTAATTATAAAATTTGTTATATTAGTTATAATCGGTTTAGGATGAATTGGATTTATAAAAGTATAAAAATTATGCTCATTAATATTAACTTTCCTTATTCAAATAAAAAAAAAAAAGGGCTAACGGTTCCCATTTTTATTTAACATTGTTCGTGTTACACCGAGGGGGTTTGATAATTTTCTAATTTAAATAGCTTTATTTTGAAGTTAGGTAAAGAACAAGTAGCCATCTGATAATTGCCATTGGCTTTGCCATATAATCAAATAGTTCACAGCCCGCCCGTTTCGGTAGCCGGATTTAACTGCAAAATGTAGTGACCGTTGGATTGCCTCATTAGAAATCCAACAGCCAATGAATTTTAAATAAAAAATTCAAATGCCGCTGTATCCTGTATGTGACACAGCGCCGCACGGCAAGATACAAAAGATTAATAAATAATTTAACTGTTAATTGATAGTTAATAAATAAATAAATAATTAATCTTATTTATATATCACCACGAATGAATCAACTGAAGTAATGATGTGGTTTCAATGATATTTATTATTATTATATTCAACAAGAGCAGGGACACATTTAACCAGCGACAGCGAGCCAAAGATAACACATAGCGATTAACTAGCAACAGGGAACGAGTATTTTCAGTTAGTACTAGGAAGTAGGAAGCTATGCAGATGATTTTGTCGTCATCTTCTTCTTCTCTACCTATCCCTTCGTTTCCTTGTAAGTTGCTATTCTCTCCCTCTCTTCGTGTTTACGTTACATGTTTATAGAATTTTTTTTTTCATTTTCTGGGTAATTTTCGAGTTCGTGTTTGCTTGTGAGTTTGTCTCTGCACTGAAATTGGAATATGGGATTAAAAGCATTCGTTAGAGTATGGATTTTGGAAATTTTTACACAATACCCGAGCATTTCTTATGGGTTCAGTTTATTTGTCTAATTATTTTTCTGGGTATATGAAAAAACCTTCATTCGGATGATTTTTTGTAAATTACAATGTGAACGAAGGTGCTCCTGCTTCATTCGTATGATTTATCTATCCTCTTCTCTTTCCTTCCTTGTTAAATAAATGTGTTTCTTCTCAAATTTTCTTGCAGGTAAATGCTTTTCGACATTTCACGCTTTACGAACTTTCTTTCCTCAAAAGAAGCATACAGTGCGTTGCAGCTCAAGTCACAACTTGAAAGATAATGGGTTAGGACTTTGATCCCGGCTCCTCATTTTATCTATAACTTTGTGGGTTTCTTACTGTTATTTATCATCTAATGTTTTGCCAAGTTTAGATTCCATTGCAAGGTAAAATTGAAGCGGAGGGTTGTCCCTTTCCTTTTGTTCTCATCTGGCTTGTTCCCAACTTTATCTGCTTCTGGAAAGACGAAGAGTAAGAACCCGTATGATGAAAAACGCTTGTTAGAACAAAACAAACGGATGCAGAAAGAAAATAGTGCGCCAGAAGGTTTTCCAAATTTTATTAGAGAAGGTCAGTTTCATGCAATCTCAGATTTTTCCATCTTCTGGAAACTATAGCATAACATCTTTAGAAATTGCCAGTTTTCTTTGAATAATCAGTCTGGTGCAAAATCTTCAAATTGCAATGATATTACAGTAGCAGTATCTCTGTGTCTCTTTGAGAGTTTTGTCACAAATAGTTAGAGATTGGAGGAATCAGCAGTGATGTTTGTGGGTCTGTATCAGGTTTTGAAGTTAAGGTAGTAACATCAGAGAATTACATAAAGCGTGACTCGGGGCTTATATACCGGGATTTTGAAGTTGGTAAAGGTGATTGCCCAAAGGATGGTCAGCAGGTTTTTCTTTTATCGTCTTTGGAAGCAATATCTTCTTGTTCTTGTTACGATATTTCAATACGAGCAGTTTAAGAATCATTTTAAGAATTGGCTGCACATATTAAAACTGACTAGTTTAAAATGTTTTGACAATTTTACTCTGAGAAAAATTGGCTGTGATGAACAGAAGTAACAAATTTAAGCCATTAACCATAGAATACTTCTAGCCACTCATGAGCTGCACGACTTACTTGACATTCTTTGCAGGTAATTTTCCACTATATTGGCTATAATGAGTCGGGCAGACGGATTGACAGCACCTACTTACAGGGTTCTCCTGCCAGAATTCGTATGGGCACTAATGCATTAGTTCCAGGTTGAAAGAGATAATCTGTAGAGAATTTAACAATTTACTGTGCATACAGAGATCATAAAAATGCTAGAAATTGCTGAAATAAAAACCCTATGCAGGATTTGAGGAAGGAATTCGAGACATGAGACCAGGAGGAAAAAGGAGGATAATCATTCCTCCAGAACTTGGACCACCAGTCAGTAACTGAAATTGTTCATCTCCTTTCATCTTTGACTTTCAACATTCTTTCTGCCTCCTTTTCTTATATGCTGCCAATTAGTCAAATATATCAAGAATACACATGATCAGCATATGCATTCTGCTAAACTTTGCTCAAATACTGACTCGGAACTTCATCACTAAGTAACTATCTTGTATTATGCAGGTAGGGCCTTCTACATTTTTCAGCGCAAAACAGTTTGAAGTGTTCGATGTGGAGCTGCTAAGCGTTCAGGATTGTCAAAGGAGGACCATTGGCTTTTACTCTGATGTCGTGTGTAATTGATGGGGCTAATTTCTAATATTTCTTGTCTTTGATTTGCCTTCTCACTTCTGGAAATGTATCAGAGCTCCAATGAAAATTCATGTTTGCTAATTAAGCAATAGATTACGGCAAAAGTCCTCTATGTCGTTTCAGTGCCAATATTTTCTTTCTTTTGGGCCTCTTGTTCAATCATGCATCCAATTTAGGTAAAAAGGAAATCGGCGGTTTTGAGGCCACGATCTCATTGAAGATTTTGGGATTTTTATAGCCGCGTCCACCAAAATCGAAAATAGTATGTGCGTTAACGACATTACCAAATATGCTAAGACAGTAAAAAGTCCCTTAAAATCATTATTCACATCCATAATGTTATGAGAAAGCAAATATTGTTAACATAGTGATGCAGCCTAATGATAAGAGAATATTTCCAAATTTTCCTTCATCACATTTAGTTACCTATAATTTTAACAATACCTAGCCAAAAGAAGTATTATTGATACAAGGGGCTGGCCCATTCAGTATGTACAAGAAAAACTACATTGTGCACAAGTTACAGGCTCGAAGAGTCCTATATTTCATTATCATGTTGTTACTGGGCTTCTGCCACAGCTACCCTGTGGTAAACAATCGTATCTGAACTTGGATCTGCATGATACTGGCCATAAAATGCATATAAACCAATTGATATGAAGCTGAGAATAACAAATCTCCACCATGCCTCGTAGTGCAACTGCATGAAAGTCAAGATAATTATCACAAATATCCTTCCCTACTCTAAATTCTTAGATATTTCTCCATCAGTTTTGTACGTAATTGTGACTCTAGGAAGGTGCAGGATGCAAAAGTGGGGTAGAAGAATACCTGAGCAAAAAGGAACAAGTTGAAGAAAATAGAAACAGCCGGCAGAAGGGGAACCCCAGGACACGAAAACCCTGGAGGATCCGAATAACCCTGAGACATAAATAGGAGGAGGTAAAATAATGAAAACATTACATGAAGTGTACAGGGCATTCAAAAATTCAAACAACTGAAGTAATTAACCAGAGAACAATGACCGCTTCTAAACAACTATAAAGGCAGCTCATTATTTACAATGCCCATCAACAAGCCCTTTATAACTTATGACTTCAATGGTTCCACCCACTACCCTAAACTGTTATCATATTGATGAAATTTTTTCTAAATACCAGTATCCACTAGCTATCCATATCTATTATTTGCTGCAAGAGCCCAGAATCCCAAAGCATGAGGTTCAAAAAATTGAAAATAGCTGCATTTAGTGAGTGGAGCCATCACCAACTATTTTGTGTCCATGTTAATGCTTTATGCAACTAATTACAAGAACATCATTTTATATAGAGAGTAAAGGTTTATAACTCACGTGTCGTAAGCAAAGCATGGCAGAAGCGAGTACTGCAATAACAACTGCTACTATCAGAAGAATATATGAAGCATTAATACGGTAAAACAGTCCAGCTCCAAAACCACAACAAGCGATTATAATAAGACAAATGACACCCTGCCGCCAGGCTGAAGTCAATCTTGATGAATCATTTCTCGATGTCCTATCCTTCCAACGAAGTGCTATAACACAAGCTGAAACAACAGAATAGCCAGTCTTAAACCAGCCAATGAAAAAGGTAAGCTCCACATGACAAATATTAGTTTCCTTGGAAATCCTACCACACCATCATGCATCAATATCCTTACCGTCATCATGCATCATGAATGAAACTGAAAGCAAGAAAGTAGGGTCAAGCCTAATGGCATAAAAGTAGGCAATAATTTCAGAATTTACACTAAATATATCAAAGGCAAGAACTGACTATGACCTACCAATGTGCCAACTGAAAGAATGTGTGAGAGCACACGCACGTTAAATAGCCCTGCCAAAATACCAGCAACAATGCCAACCCAAACCTGGGAATGAACAGGAGTGTGCCGTTTTGGGTGCACTTTAGCAAATATAGAAGGCAGTAGGCCATCCCTTCCAAGCCCAAGATATAACCGTGACTGTTCATAGAAACATCCAAGTCATTTACTTTTGCAAAGGTTACATGGTAAGGACATCTCAATAATGAACTCCGAGAATCCACTCACCTGAACATAAAGACCAACAAGGAGGGTTGTTGTAAGTCCAGCCACAGCACCAAAGCTGATTAACACTGAAACATATTTCAAACCCCTGGACGCAAAAGCATCAGACAGAGGAGCATCTTCATCAAGGAATTTGTAAGGTACCATCCCGGTGAGAACTAAAGAGACACCGACGTATAATGCAGCACATATAAGAAGGCTTCCCAAGATGCCTATCGGCAAATCCCGCTGAAATGTCAAAATTAGGAGGTAAAAAGGATGAAATGGAAGCTATTTAGAATGAATTCGCACAATCAATTGAAGAAAACATAACAAAAGATATTCACAACTGGACATCATTTTGGATTATATAATACACACCTGAGGCTTCTTAGATTCTTCAGCTGAATTAGCAACTGCATCAAACCCTACATACGCAAAGAATACTACAGTAGCTCCAGTCAATATTTCTTTGAAACCATTTGGAGCAAATGGGGACCAATTGGAAACATCAACCTCAAAAGCACCAGCAAAGATTACAACAATGACAATGATAACCTGCAGTAGAATTGGAGTCTAAATATTATTGCTGATTTAACCACGCCAGGAACTTGAGTCTTCTGTTTATGCAATTTTTACTGAAAAATTTGCATTAAAAAAAAAGGACTGGTAACTGTATCGTGAAGAAATGAAAGCAAGTAACCTTTAACAAAATAAGAGTGGAAAAGAAAAGAATGGTGAGATGGTGGATCACCTTTACAACGGTCATGCACGAGTTCAAAACAGAAGATTCACCGACACCCCAACATAAAACTATAGTCAGAAGTGCAAGGAGAATTGGAGCTAATATATTGATGGATAGAGTTCCTCCCAAGAACTCTTCACCACCATGTCCAATCCAGCTTGGTATGTTTTCTTTGAAAAAGGGAAAGAGCTCCAAAATTGAAACTACATAGCTAGCTAAGCTTCGTGCTATGCTCGCTGCACCAATATGGTAGTCCAACATAAGTTGTGCAAAAACAAGAAAAGCTGTAAGTTCATTGAATGCTGTATACGCATACAAGTATGCTCCCCCAACAACGGCAGGAAAACGAGATGCCAGCTCAGCATAACAGAGTGCATTTAACACAGAAGCTGCTCCAGCAAGTAAGAAACTAATTGTAACTCCTGCAGTACCAAAAGCAAATAATCAATAAGCAAGTTGAGCAGAACAACCATATGCATACATGAAAAATTAGTACAATGCTACACATTAAGTCATAAAAATTCATAACTACAATTGCATTCACTCAATAGTTTCCACCACTACTTGGACACCTGGCAACTGGCAATTAATGATAGGTGCCATGTCAGTCGACACAATCTTTGTGCCATGTAATATTATTTTAAATTTTAATGTACGAGGAATTATTGCTCTGATAATACTCGATAAGGAATTGAATTCAATTATTGAAAGGGAAAAGTGAACCAAGTAAATTCGTGAAAGTCAACGGATTGAGCAAGCAAATAACGGACCTGGACCGGCGTCGCGAGCCACGGTACCGGTGACAACGAATATTCCGGCGCCAACAGACGCGCCGACGCCGATGAGCACCAGTTCGAAGAGTCCGAGCCGCCGTAAAAGTCCTTCGCCATCATTTGTACGGACGGACGGAGCAGTTAGGGTTTTGGCTCGGAGAGCTGAAGACCAGAAATGAGAGAAACACGTGGGTGGTGGACCTGACGCAGATGGTGATGATGACGATGACGAATTATTGTTGCTTTTTTCGATCTGAACGTTTTCACCTCCCATGATTGATAAATTTTATTAATTGTCGGAGATGAACAACGTCGACGTGTCATCGTTAACTTTAGCAGCTACTTGTATTTATAGGTCCGAATTCTTTCTTCATCCAGTTCGCCAAAGTGCAGTTCGTTAGGCTGCTATTTCCTCACGTGCTCCATTACAATAGTTATTGTATTTAATGGGCCGGGCTTAGATTTTACAAACTGGGTTGCCGGGATGGGAATCCACGATTAGAGTTCTTTCCAGTTTGAAGAGCAATGCTTTTCACACCCCTTTAATGTTCTTGTAACATGCCATTTTTGTAATCGTAATTTTATTGTTACTGAAAATTACATAAAAGGATTAATATAAATTTAATTAAACTAAAAATATCTTGATAAGTCATAAAACTCTTAACTGTTTCTTAATCTTAATATATGATAAATTAATTTTGTTGATAAAATTAAAATAATTTTTAAATTAATTTTGAAATGATTAAGAAATAAATTGCCTGATAATATATATATATATATATATATATATATATATATAATTAACTTATTTTAAATGATAGTGAAGATTGATTAAAATTCTATTGTAATTTTATGTTTTTTTGTTATTTAATTAAGGAAAGAGATATAAAGAATTAGAAGTGGAGTTCCTAACAGTTTTTAAATGATGTTAGAAGCTCCACTCCAGTTAAAAATGTCAACAATGTAATTTTAAAAAAAATTGTAATTTCCAACGTTAATTTGATACACTTGAAATTATTAATTAAGATATCTTTTCAATTCATGTAATTAAATATGACAATATCAACCTATTAAAAATAAATAATTATGTATATTTTTTTTTATCGTATTAATATCACTTGTGATTGCTTAAGTTTGAGACGACTTAATCATCCACTTTAATATTTTATTGAATAAAAATGGTGATAATCGCCCATACATTTGCAAGCACGAAATTTCAAATCCGAAGTCTATATACATGGAATTATTGGTAGTCAAAGCATGGTTAAAGTTAAAATTTGCAGAAAATACACAACCGATAAAAAAATATAAATATCTCAATTCTTTGGATGGGAGTACAACTGCTACCAAACTTTTCATCATCGGGCACAAATCTTTCGCTATACAAGTTTTAAGTTTACGTATGATTTTATGACCGAAAGTGCGATACGTGACATCAAATTTATAAAATGTGATGGATAATTCGTGAACTATTATGAAAAAAGTTGTGACCGGTACAACATATAATCTTTTGTTACACTTTATAAGCTTATGAATAACTAAAGAACTATAACGAAAAATTATTTTAGACTTTGTTATTTATATAACAAGAGAGAGAGAGAGAGAGAGAGAGGGAAAAAAAAAAAACTTTATGGCTGTGTAACATATAAGTATTACAAGATAGATTAATCTTTGTTTGGATCGCAAGAAATCTAATATCACAATTAATGGGAAATGATGCAGGGAAATTGGAAATTCAAATTAAAAAAAATTATCATTTAAATTTATGTAATAGAACACTAATACAATTTTTTTTCTTTTTATAATATGAATATTAACACATAAATTATGTAGTTTCACACAATTCATCTCTAACCTCCGGCAAATAAATGTTGTAATTCTCTTAATCCGTATTTTTCTTTATATATTCCCATCCCCACACACACAATACAAGTACCAAACGTCCAAACCCAAACACAATCCCTTCTCTTGTGTCTTACAATTCTGCCCAGAGAGAGTTCGAAGACAAAAGTTCACCAGGGTTTGGCTTTTGTTCTCTCTCATTAGTACGCCTGAATCCTTTTTTTAACTCGTCTCCTTTGATTTTTTATTTTTTTTTTTCAATCTGTGTTTCTTCAGTATTTATTTCTTCAATACAATTGAATTTTCTTGAATGCAATCTCATAAAAGGCACACAAGATTTTAGATTCAAAGGGTTTATCTATAAACCCACAAAGATTGAGCTTTCGGGTTTGATAAAACCATTGAAAGTTTGATAATCTCGCTACATCCAATTGTACAATTTATTGGGTCTTCACTATAAGTAGTCTTTGGAATTTGCGATATATCAAAATTTTCTTTTTCTGTTGATGTGTATTGAATTCTGTAGCTTGTTTGAGGATTAGGGTTTTTGGGTTATTTAGTTTAGTTTATGGGTCATTGTGTTTTCTAAAGTTGTTTGTAGGATTTGGGTTATTAAGGTTGAATGGTCATTGGTATTTGTTATTCGGATTTGATTGAGATATGAGTCGTAGAGTGAGGCGTAAAGTGGCAAGGAGAGGGAAGGAGAAAGTTGTTTTGCCAAGTTACCCCGAAGTTGAGGATGAGGTTATAGGTTCTGAGAAGAATGAAGTTGTCGATTGGACTAGTTTGCCTGATGATACGGTGATTCAGTTGATGTCATGTCTGAATTACAGAGACCGGGCAAGCTTGTCATCAACATGTAGGACATGGAGAGCTTTAGGTGCTTCTCCATGTTTGTGGAGTTCCTTGGATCTTCGTGCACATAAATGTGATATTGCCATGGCAGCTTCACTTGCTTCTAGATGTATGAATCTTCAGAAGCTTAGATTTAGAGGTGCAGAGTCTGCGGATTCAATAATACACCTTCAAGCTAGGAATTTGCGAGAATTAAGTGGCGATTACTGTCGTAAAATAACAGATGCAACTCTATCTGTGATTGTGGCTCGTCATGAGGCGCTCGAAAGCCTCCAACTTGGTCCTGACTTTTGTGAAAGAATCACCAGTGATGCTGTAAAAGCAATAGCTCTTTGCTGTCCCAAATTGAAGAAACTTCGGTTATCTGGGATTAGGGATATTTGTGGTGATGCTATCAATGCTTTGGCCAAGCTTTGTCCAAATTTAACAGACATTGGGTTTTTGGACTGCCTGAATGTTGATGAGGTGGCATTGGGAAATGTACTTTCAGTTCGTTTTCTTTCGGTGGCAGGGACTTCAAATATGAAGTGGGGTGTGGTATCACAGGTTTGGCATAAGCTTCCCAAATTAGTTGGGTTGGATGTTTCAAGAACTGATGTTGGACCGATTACCATTTCCAGATTGTTAACTTCATCCAAGAGCTTGAAGGTTTTGTGTGCCTTGAATTGTCCAGTTCTTGAAGAGGAAAACAACATTAGTGCAGTTAAAAGTAAAGGCAAATTGTTACTTGCCCTTTTTACTGATATTTTTAAAGCTTTAGCTTCTCTATTTGCCGAAACTACAAAGAACGAGAAGAATGTGTTTTTGGATTGGAGGAATTCAAAAAATAAAGATAAAAATTTAAATGAGATTATGACTTGGCTTGAATGGATTTTGTCCCATATACTCCTACGCACTGCTGAGAGCAATCCCCAGGGTTTGGATGATTTCTGGCTCAAGCAAGGTGCAGGACTGTTGCTGAGTTTGATGCAGAGCACACAAGAAGATGTTCAAGAAAGGGCAGCTACAGGACTCGCAACCTTTGTCGTCATTAATGATGAAAATGCTAGCATAGATTGTGGAAGGGCTGAAGCAGTTATGAAAGATGGTGGCATACGCCTTCTTCTGGACCTTGCAAAATCTTGGCGGGAAGGGCTTCAGTCAGAGGCTGCAAAGGTAAATTCTTTTATGGTAATATTATTATGATCACATCCCATCTATTCTGTCACTGAATTGTGCCAACTAATTTTCATCCAGTTGTCTTCTATAATTATTCTCATTTTCTTAAACTGTGCAGGCTATAGCAAATTTGTCTGTTAATGCCAAAGTTGCAAAAGCTGTTGCTGAAGAAGGAGGAATCAATATCCTTGCTGTCCTGGCTAGGTCCATGAACAGGCTGGTAGCTGAAGAGGCTGCTGGAGGTCTTTGGAATCTATCTGTTGGAGAAGAGCATAAGGTTAAGTACATTTCTTTTCATCGTTTATCATCACATGGTATATGAGTAAAATTTGTAGTAGTAATGACTTTGAAACTTCTATCAGGGTGCCATTGCTGATGCTGGTGGTGTAAAAGCTCTAGTTGATCTTATATTTAAATGGTCCTCTGGTGGTGATGGTGTTCTGGTATGTTCTTAACCTGCGCTGCCGTCTGCCCACATGAATGCTTCATTGATCATGAGCTGCTGCTGTGTGATATCTTATGCTGTTTGTTGTTTCCCATTTTGTTCTTTCAGGAGCGTGCAGCTGGTGCTTTAGCAAATTTGGCAGCTGATGATAAGTGTAGTATGGAAGTTGCATTGGCAGGCGGCGTACATGCTCTAGTGATGCTTGCTCGCAGCTGCAAGTTTGAGGGAGTGCAAGAGCAGGTGGTGCTATTTTGGTGTTTTATTCATTCTAGCCAAATTTTTGTCCATTAAACTTTCTGGTGTAGTTCTGTTATTTTTCGTCATATCATGTCGTGTAGCCAAGCTAGACTATTTTTCTGTGTTTCTGAATTTGGGTGTTTTTGCTCATATTTGTTGTCTCTTCTGATATACTCTAGGCTGCTCGCGCCTTGGCTAATTTGGCTGCTCATGGAGATAGCAATAGCAACAATTCTGCTGTTGGACAAGAGGCAGGTGCCCTTGAAGCCCTTGTTCAACTTACTCGCTCGCCCCATGAGGGTGTCAGGTAGTTTATTTCGATTCCAGAAGTCATTATACTTGTTATTTCAATGCCTGGGTACATCTTTTATTGACTGCATCTTCTAAAATTCTTTGCCTCTTTGTTTGACTTGTCTATAATAGAATGCTTGCATTTAATTTTTGCGCCTTTCAGTTTTGTTGGACATTGATTTGATAGATAAAAGTGTTCTTAATTAACACTAAGAGGTTAAGGTAAGAATCCCCATATTTCTAAAAAACAATCGTGGGAATATTAGAAATATGAAGAAAGCTTAGCTAATGTATTTATTAAGGAATGTGCAGTTAATATGTGGGACTGCAATGACAGGTTAGATATTTGTTATGTGAAAGGATGAAATTTATCGGCATTACTGTGGAAGAATGTAATTTAGGGTTCACTTTTCGGATTGGGGGGTGGATTGTTAGTCACATAAAATGTCGCTGCCCTCAATCCAGCCCTTTAGAAAAACTTCCAAGTTGGTGGTATTATTGTCAGTGGCAATGAAACATCAAAAAAACTACTTTTGACAACTCTTTTTATTTTCTGTCTATAGCTTCATTAATAACTTTATGACCCTCAACTTTTGTCTTTGCAAGCAAGATTATGCTTTTTTTTTTAAATGGGTTTTATCTGCTTTCTTGCATGTAATCATCGACACAGGCAGGAGGCTGCTGGTGCATTGTGGAATCTATCATTTGATGACAGGAACCGGGAAGCAATTGCTGCAGCTGGTGGCGTTGAGGCATTGGTATGGTGTTTCTTTTGGAGCTGTTGATAATTGTTCTTTGTCATCTTAGACTGTCTTTGGCACTACGTGATACACTAAGAAGTGGTTCATGGAAAGCACATAACAAAATGTGTATTTAAATTTTAAAGGAAAGAAATTGTTGAATAACCAAGCAGCACTGTTGCTGAGAGGCTAATTGGTACGGAAACTCATAAAATCTCTTCACTGGAAATTATTGTTATCTTATGACCTAGCATTTATAAATTCATAAACCCGCTATGGAAATACCACTGTTGAAATCCACATGGGAGTATGAGTGCATATTTGCTAGATCACTTTTTGTTTTGAAGTTGATCGTATCAAATATGGAGTTGATTGGCTTTTACGAAACTATCAAAATGCAGTATTACAGTGGTGGTGGGTATTGCCTCTTGTGAGAGAACATATTGGTGCTGACTGTATAGTATGTATGTTATTTTTGTTCCTTACTTTGTTGTTAAAACACATTATGCGTGTTTTAACCGTAAGTAGCTGAGTGTTATCTATCATGCTATTGACAACTGTTCTTGATTCTTTCTAGTTTCTTGTGGATAGTTGATTGCATGTCAAAATTCTACTTTTACATGATAAAATTTGTTGTAACACATTGATGAGTTGCCTTCCTGCATGTTGACTTCTAATTGTTGGAAGTTCGTCCTTTCTTCGTGGCTTTAACATATCTCTTTTAGTGATGCTTATATCATCCGGATTATGAAATATGTTTTACTTGTCCATGGTAGAAAGTTTTCACTTAATGTAATGTTGAAGCTCTGTTGTTTTTGTAGGTTGTCCTTGCACAATCCTGTTCAAATGCCTCTCCAGGTCTGCAAGAGAGGGCTGCCGGTGCTCTTTGGGGATTGTCGGTGTCTGAAGCTAACTGGTAATTCCATAAGTTACACACATCACACGTGTGCTATGATGTATATGTGTATAATATCTAACTCATTTTCTCTTGTTTACAACTTGATTTTTGAACAAGCTTCTGATGCGGTTAAAGTATGTCATATGGTATTGTTTGTGAAATACTATCTATAAGAGGATCCACAAAACTTGTTCATGCTTAAGATGCCAACTACCCTGTGCCCAACCCCATAGGTTCTCCGTGCTCTGCCTTTCACAGATTATTTCTATTTGAACCATATATCTCCATTTATATGTTTGTTGATGTATGAAAACAGATTTCGCACTTACCACATAGAATAAAATAAGAGGAACATTTGCAAAAGCTTTTCTGGGGGATTGCTTGGTTAGTAAAATTTGTGTGTTGAGCCTTTGGATGATCGAGATGATTTTCAAAATACCCTACTTTAATCTAGGCAAGGTTGCTATCTTCAGTCAGTCAACTGTGATATGTAAGCCCATAATAACATCAGAAAATGTGGTCTGGCAGCAACACCGGACCGAACACTCTGTGCTTGGAAGATATGAAATCATTTATGAACTTTGTCAGCTGTAATCAGTATTTCATTCTTCAGTTCACTCCTCCCAATTATGCATTCTCAGACCCTGGTATAATAGTTCTACATTATGCTGAATGATGTAGTTGCTTTTTAATCCTGGTAAAATGGGAAATTTGCCCCACATTTTATGCTTACTTATTAATGCTTTATTTTCTCATTGGTGTTCGTCAGCATTGCCATTGGACGTGAAGGAGGTGTTGCACCTTTGATTGCCCTGGCCCGCTCCGAGGCTGAAGTAAGTATTTTACTGTACTCAAAATATTCTGGACAAGTAATTCAAGTATTTTATATTCCTTGGTGATAAATGACATTCTTATTTCTCGATCTCATCTTTCATTGCATGGTAAGCACAACTCAATTTGTTATACCTTTTACTAATTGGCATGTCATAATTGCTATTCAGTCACCACAACTACCAAACTAACAATGTAAAATACTCGGTGCTTGGAGTTTTCCTATACCTGGTATCATATGTGAGATTGAATGGTTATCACTTTGCATCTATTACACACTCTGTGGTCTGATTGATTGTTCTTGCTCGTTCTTGTTAGTTCAACTTATATTTTAGGTTTGTATCTAATCTTTCACAAGGAAATTTCAACAGGTGCATTTTTCACCATACTGCTTGTATTCATCTTTTCTGCTCTATATTTCTTTTCTTCACTTCTCCAATTTGTCGAAGTAGAGACTGATTTTGTGATGTTGTATTGGATTTGCGCGCCCCCCCCCCCCCCCAACCAAAAAAAAAAAGGATGTCCATGAAACCGCTGCTGGAGCTCTTTGGAATCTTGCTTTTAACCCTGGTAATGCTCTCCGTATAGTGGAGGAAGGGGGAGTTCCTGCCCTTGTTCATTTGTGCTCTTCATCAGGTTCAAAGATGGCGAGATTTATGGCTGCCTTGGCATTGGCATACATGTTCGATGGCAGGTACTTTGTGTAACTTCAACCTATTGAGTAGTTACCTTGTTTTTGCGCAAAATGTTAAATTGTTCTAAATACCTTATATTATTTTATTTATTTCAGTACACATTATGTTTGCAGTACATACAAGATGGGTTTCTATAGCTTTCATGCTGTGGACAGGTTGTTTGCTTTGTGAGGAAACATACATGCTTACTACTTTTATTTTCATGATGTCCTACAGAATGGATGAATTTGCGTTGATAGGAACTTCAACTGAAAGCACTTCAAAGTGTGTGAGTTTGGATGGGGCTAGAAGGATGGCTCTGAAGCATATTGAAGCATTTGTTCTTACATTTTCTGATCCACAAGCATTTGCAACTGCTGCTGCATCATCTGCTCCAGCAGCATTGACTCAAGTGACAGAAAGAGCACGTATTCAAGAAGCAGGACATTTGAGATGCAGGTTTACGTTCTCTCTCTAATTTTCTGATCATCTTCATGGCACCAGGTTTATCCAGGAGGCCATATAGTTTGTGAGAAGGAAAAAATGAAGAATACATTTTTCTGACCTTGTGTCGCTCTATGTCCACAGTGGAGCTGAAATTGGAAGATTCATCACCATGCTACGTAATCCTTCTTCTGTACTCAAGTCATGTGCAGCATTTGCTCTTCTCCAGGTAACTATTACATATTCCCTCCTGAGCTTTTATATTTGCCATTGTGCCGTATCTTTCTTCCCAATCTTGAATTAAGGTGTTGTACTTAACTGGGAGGCCATTTATTGAATTTCTCAATTGCAGTTTACGATTCCTGGTGGCCGGCATGCTATGCATCATGCAAGCCTTATGCAGGGTGCTGGAGCAGCACGGGTTCTGCGTGCAGCAGCAGCAGCAGCAGCTGCTCCAATTGAAGCCAAAATATTCGCTAGAATTGTACTTCGCAACCTAGAACATCATCACCATGTAGAACTTTCAATATAATATAAGGATATGTCATGTACACTCATCGTGGTCACCCCTGAAGTCGTGATAAAGGCCATTTATTTGAGCTATGGAGCTAAGTGATATAATAAACTGTAAGAATATTTTGTTCAACCTGTAACTATACAAATGTATATGAACCGAAATAATTTACTGCTTAATCTTTTCTTCTCCTGCCTCCCATTTGTTTCGGTATTTAAGATGATCTTTTTCTCCTTTATGGAAGAAATCCTTTCTTGTTAAAAAGGTACTTGGATTTAGGGGATTGACTTGAGAACTGAATATCTCATTAATTTTTTTTTTTCATTGTATTCTTTGTGACAATCTCTACGATCGTAAATATTATAAGTCGTTTGACTAACATAGACTGGCACTTGGGTTATTTGAGTTTCCGTTATCGTGGAAAATTAATTTGGAAATAGCGCTTTTCTTCGTTAGTACGCTAAACGATTGAAAGTATTTACTTAAAAATACTTATTTTAAAAATTTCTTCATAATTTTTTAATATTGTTTGGTTGTACTTTGAGGAGAGCTTTGAAAATGAAATAAATTATTTTGTCTCAACTAATAGAAATTTTAATTTATAAGTTTTCTAAAGTAGAGGTTGAATTTTTTAAAAAAAATATTAAATTGTATAAAATATTTTTCACTTATTTTATAATGTTATTTCATTCTTTTAATAACAAAAATTTAAAAACTTGAAGCACAAAAATTCTACTAGTAAAAATTCTACTTAAATAAGTTTTGTTTTAAAATTCATACATAATTTTTTAAAACTTATAGAAGTAGAGGTTAATTTTTTTTAAAAAAATTAATTATCTACAATATTCTTCGTTTATTTTATATTTTATTTCATTATTAAAGCCCTAATTTTAAAAATTCCACTATTAATAATTTAGGTGATACTTGTTTTTTCATTTGAAATTTGAATACACATGAATTAACTTGAATTCTAAATAGAGTTGAATGTCTGAATCTGAATAACATTTTTTTTTTCATTTGAAGAGCTAGAAATAAGTATTAAATTATTTTTTAACTTAAAAATCAGTGTTTTTACATCTATGCTCATACAAATTATAAATGTTAAACAAACAATAAATATCTCAAAAATATAAATAAGATAATATATTCATAATACGTTCAATTTTGTTGTTTATGATGATTCATACAAAAAATATTCATAAAAAATAATAAAGATAAATAATGCTAATTTAAAGAAAATAAAAATATAAAAAATAATAGTCTTACCACTATACTATCACAAATTGTAGATGATGGGTAATAGTGATAATTATTAAGTTTTATTCAGGTAAGGATCAAAATTAATTAATTAAATAGAGATATTTTGGAGAATATCTTTTAATGATGTCATTCAAACTTTTTAAATTAAGTGAAAAGTTAAAAAAAAATTAACTTAATACCTTAATGATCTAATGGTTGAAAATTTTCATAGTTAAAAAAATAAATAGATTTAATAACTTAATTGATTGAAATTGTGTCTGTTAAATCAATAGAGAAAACAAACAACTCTTAATCTTTTTATTGATCTCAGCCACTAGGCTAAAGCCTAGTGGTTAGAACTCATTCCTTACAATTATGAGGTCATGAGTTCGAGTCCCCACAATGCATTGTGGGGGTTTAATTTTCTTTCTCAATTTGAGTGAAAACAGTCTTCTCTCTTTCGAAATGTAAGTAGAGTAGACATCCCTCGAATATTAGAGAGTAAAGGTGGACTTTATAAAAATTGATATAAACTAGTCCCATTAATATTAATTGTAATATCATTTAATATAAGTTGTACTCTTGAGTAATAATCTGCATTGTGGAGGTTTAATTTTCTTTCTCAATTTGAGTGAAGACAGACTTCTCCCTTTCGAAATGTGAGTGGAGTAGCAGTCTTTTCCTTTTCGAAAAGTAAGTGGAGTAGACATCCCTCGAATATTAGAGAGCAAAGGTGGACTTTATAAAAATTAATGTAAACTAGTCCCATTAATATTAATTGTAATATCATTTAATATAAGTTGTACTCTTGAGTAATAATCTATATTGTGGGGGTTTAATTTTCTTTCTCAATTTGAGTGAAGACAGTCTTCTCCCTTTCGAAATGTGAGTAGAATAGACGTCCCTCGAAATGTGAGTGGAGTAGCAGTCTTCTCCTTTTCGAAAAGTAAGTGGAGTAGACATCCCTCGAATATTAGAGTAAAGGTGGATTTTATAAAAATTGATGTAAACTAATCCCATTAATATTAATTGTAATATCATTTAATATAAGTTGTACTCTTCAACAATAATCTACATTGTGGTGGGGGTTTAATTTTCTTTCTCAATTTGAGTAAAGACAGTCTTCTCTTTTTTGAAATGTGAGTGGAGTAGACGTCCCTCGAAATGTGAGTGGAGTAGCAGTCTTCCCCTTTTCGAAAAATAAGTGGAGTAGACATCCCTCAAATATTAGAAAGTAAATGTGGATTTTATAAAAATTGATGTAAACTAGTCACATTAATATTAATTGTAATATCATTTAATATAAGTTGTACTCTTGAGTAATAATCTCATGTAAAAAAAAAAAAAATTGGGTCTACTGTTCTTGCATTCGGGGTTTTTACTATTTAAATGACAGTAATATCAGGGTGTTGTTTTAATTAATAACAACGACATTCGGATCCCTGTAGTTCTTGCGTTTTGCAAGTAAGCACGTAGTAGTCCGTCCGTTTGTGTCAAGTAGATGCCTGAGCCGGTGAGCCCTGAGCCCCTGACTTGACACCCTGCATGAATGATCCAATCGACTGTTTTATGGTGGAACATCACAGTGCTCCCAGAATCGTGTTGAACTTTTTACCGTCACAATGTTAATTTTTTTTTTCGAAAAAAGGGGAACAATCACACTGAGGGCCTTTTTTTAAATTGTAATTTTAAAGAAATTAAAAATTAATTTAAGTGGTTGATAATTTTTTTTAAATTTAATTCTATAATAAATTTTAAAAAATAAGAAAAAATAAATTTTTAAAATTTAAGTTTGGACATCAAATTTATACTTGAATATAATTCTGCCTATACCCTTACAAATATTATAAAAATTTAAAATTATCCTTATTAATTAAGAAATAAAATAATTAAATTTAAAAAAATCATTAAATAACATAATAAAAAATTAAAATTAATAATATTAAAATATTTATTTTAGTTATCGATTACTATATGTACACAATAAAAAAATATTTTGTATACACATTTTTAAATATGTAAATAAATTTTATTTAACATTATGTTCATTTTAATTATTTATATTCTTACAATAATTTATCAGTAAAATTTACCAAATACATAAAATTATTTTTAAAACACACTTTTAAAAATAAAATTTATCAAATATTTAACTAATTTTCTTTACTGCTAATTTTTTTTTAACACAACTAACATAAATTATTTTAAAAAATACAATGTTACCAAACTGACCCTTAAGGTTTAGGGACCTATTTGATAGACATGGACAACCTATTTCTTGATTTCTGAAAACTTAAAAAGAATAGGGATCCTAGTATTATTACCCAAATATTTATCAACCTCTTACACACACACACACACACACACACACACAACCACACGCGCACACACACTGAGATAAAAATATAGAGTAATTACTAATATTGCAATAATATGGTCTTGCAGTTTCAAATGATCAGTAAATTACACCGCAATTGGTATCCTCCCATAGTGGACAATTGGAATCTGGTCATAATCTCCATTGTTTAGACATAAATTTCACTTATCAGAATATCAGTTATCCCGATCAACAACATCAATAGAAAATCATCAGGCCAAATGTTACCTTCAATAAAAACTCGAGAAACAGAAAAAATAGTGGAATGTGTCAAGAATAACATATGAACTTGCAAGTGTTTGTTAATTTGTCCCTTTTTGCTTTCTACTGATTCACGTGGGAAAGAGGACGCTTACTTTTAGTACACAACTGATAGCAAAGGTTGATCCTCACTGAACCTGCCCATATTCATTAAGAAATTCCACATGGATGAAACCCATTTATGAGATGAAGATTTTGTTGTCATCAGCTGCATTGCCGTCAATGATTGGTCCTTCAAGTACGGAACTATGTACTTTTTCATGTCGCTTCGAGATATTTCAAGATGACTTCCAGTAACATTAATGAATTTAACTTTTCCAGCTTCATCCAAGGTTTTCAAACCAATCCAGTCTTCTGTGTACAATTGGGTCTGCATGAACAGATATATGTGGCACAAAAATTAATCAACGTCAAAGAAAAAAGCTGGGCGAGAAAGAAAAACAACTTGAAATGTTTTCTAGGTTTTGATCCAAGTTGCCTATCTTTTTCACCATTCCGTTTGGATCTATGCTTTTTTTAAGGCACTCAATGTGCTACATTGCATTCAGTTCATAAAAGGTAAAAGCATGAAAACTCTATAAGGGCAAAGGTTTGTCTTAGAAGACTAGAAATTGAGTTAGAAGTAAGCCCTTCGTTGTTGCATGATAAGATGAGGAAAAATGTGAAAATACTCATCATCAGCATCTGCAAAATGAAATTAACAATTTTGCTCAAATCCAGAGAGTTCAAATTAAAAAGTAGGCAAAACTACCTGTTGTGCAGGTAAAAGAGGATCAAACGACCCATCTGGATAATACCCAAACCACGAGGTTTCCTTAGGTACCAAAACTGAGTCTTGCTCAAACTGAATCACAATAGGCGAAAAAAGAATCAACAAACTTTCAAGTATAACTGTTAACTACATCATATCTAAAGAGCCAGGGAATGTTAAGGAAACAAGGAGAGGTCTTCAACTCACCATAATAAGCACCAAATTCTCCAAGCTAGCAAAACGTTCCTTATAAGTTGAATTTCTTTCATTAACAATTTCATTGTTAAGTTTTGGGAGAAACTTACAGCCTTTAAGATATTCGGGAATGTCCTGGGGAAAGCAAAGGGGGAGGGGGGAGGGAATAGAGGAAATCAAGCTCCTAGTTCCAAAGTATTAATTGAAGCAAAATATACAGGAAGTCGAAAAACAATGCACATACGGAGCTAATACAAGTGAACAGTATAATAATTGGTGGACAGAAATAAAATAAAAAAAGATTTGCAGGAGAAAAAGGATAGCGAATTTCTATTAAGTCCAACCAATGCATGGTACTTACAGTTGGTATTTTGTAATAACCACTGGGAGCCAGGTGATCCTGCAAATTCATCAAAGGTAAGCAATACAAATTCCATCATTTGCCAATGTCACAAAAGCCTCAAAACGGAAATGATTTTACCACAGCAACTGCTACTGGTATAATAAAAATGATTTGCCTTTCTTCTAGATTCGTCATCTATCGTTTTCTTCTCAATAATTATACCGATAACGAAAAAAATGCAAGCTTGAGTGCTCAAATAAAGTTTCTTACCTGTAAAAAGTCACTGTAGATCTCTAACTTAACCAAAGCATCCAGAAGAATGCATATCGGGAGAAACTGCAAAATTTGAGCATATCAAATCAGATCAGAATAATAGATGACAGCAATAGAAAATGTAGGTGGGTTTCAAAATCTATAATTAAAAACATGATTTCTTGAGTTGTATATCTTGAGCCACAACTAATTCGGTTAAATTAAGAATGAAGTGATCTAGTTCAACAATAGGTAGAAGGAGCACTTACTCCACATAATGGAATTGCAGCTATACCAGCATGAGGGCCTGCCAGCGATATCAAGTTCTTTACCTGTTCCATGTATTGACAAAAAGGGTTATAACATCATATGTTTACAAAAAGCCCTTGCCCTTCATACATGGAGTACCAAGATGAACCTTCTCAAAGGCCTTGAAGACAATTCTTTTACAGCATACAGTAATTAAAATATCGAGAAATGGTCAGGTGCCTTCAGAGATGTATAAATACCTAAAAGAAATGGTGGGTTCATATTGAAGAGGAGTCAAAGAGTACCTCTGCATCAGAAAGACTGTTTAAAGATGAATAAAGCAAGGTGCAATAGGATAATGTTAGTGAAATTAGTTCTTACAGGAGGTCCTCCTTCACAAAATTCGATAATCCCTCGACCAATCATATTACCCTGTCAAACAAAAAGATTGTTTAAACTGTTAACCAAAATAAAATGGAAAAACCGTCTATTAGAGTTATAGGCCTGAACAGTGGCAACGGACTAACAAAAGCACATAATTGAGTATATTTGATATCAAAATCAAATGCAATTCTAATACAAGATGAATGGAAGTCACAAATTTAACATAAAGGATATTCCATCCTCTGAGAAGCCAATTCTAAAGAGGCTTATCGGTAAAACTACTAAAAGGTTTAAGATGGATTAAATATTAAAACTGCTATTCTGGGATAGATAGTTAATCCTTTACACAATGATTTTGAGGAGAGTATGCTCTTAGTCCAAACATTTTATAACTTCAGTAAGTTAATTACCTGAGAAAGTCCAATGATGTTGTAACCATCACTAAGTTGGCTCATATTCTTGACCTGCAAATGCAGATGGAAATTTGACGGGAAGCAAGTTAAACTTCATAATGCAGAAATTTGGCATGTAAGCATGTTACCAAATAGCTTTATGACCTTCTCACAAGCAATTGCAGTCTGCAGGAACAGTAAGAATATTCGTTAGCATATCCCGTTCATTAAGAAACATTGTAGATGGAATGTTATCTATCCAAGTGTCACCTGTTGGAAAAGGGGCATAGTCCAGGAGTCCCAAGCTCCATCTCCAATTTCTCTAGGATGAAACAAGGACAACAAAAAAAATTTATAGTAAGTTTTCCTTGATAAACTAGCCAGAACATGATCAAAAGTAATTAAAAAGGCAATAAACAAATATCTTGCACGCTGAACATTATTTGAGAACATTAAGTGCTGAGTTCCGCTTAATAAGTAAGTGAATAGTACACAATAACTAGTAAACCATTTTAAGAATATATCGAGTAAACTATAACTATTACATGCCGTTACCCAGAAGTTAAGACAAGATTCGATGCTTTGATTCGATAGATTAATAAAAGTAAAACACGAAAAGTGAAAGGTGAAGCAGGCATACATGCAATATCCTTGAGAACCAGACCAACTGCTCAATAGCTCCGTGAACTGTGTGACTCCTCGGTTAGTGCATTTATCACTGATGCCTGCCAGTGCCACGCACAGAAAAAAGTGTAACAAAGAAAGAGCAAAATTTTAGAAGAAGCCAAAAAAAAAAAAAAAAAGGAAAAGAAAAAGAAAAGTCACATTTAAACCTTTCTAAATAAACAAAACCAACCATGTGATGTGAGAAGAAAGAAATCAGTGGAGAAGAGCAACATCAAACGAAAATTAAAGATAAGTAGAGAAAGGTACCATGCAAAACGATGAAAGGAAGCGAGTAGGAGAGTGGGATAAGACAAAATGCGAAGATGATGGAGAGTGTTAAAGGAGGAGCCATTGCAGTTGGCTCGTTAATTGTTGTTGTCAATTTGGCTCCTGGGATTTTGGGGGAAACGCAAGAGCAACATGAACTGAATCGAGAGGTTGTGTTGATTTTTTGCACTTGGTTTTGACAGTCTGGAGGACAGCACCCCATGCCAACTGCCATTCTTTAAGCTGACGTGTCTTTCTCGATCGAGACTCGAGAGAGATCGGCTCCTAAAATAAGTCAAAACAGTTGTTGTTCCAGAACAACATTTTGGACAGAACTTTCACGCTACCCTGGGGCCGTGGTGGCACGCGCCATAACTAATGGAAATAATTCATGAAATTAAATTATTATTTTTTATTTTTGAAAACAAAAAAAGTTAGATAATCAATGAAATTTAACTGTCTGATAATAAAATGAAGATATTCTTTTTTATGTTTCAATCATGTATGAAATATGAATAGACAATATGTATCTATTTTGACCTTAGAGAAACAATCAGTGTCCATATTCTACGAATTCATCAAGCTTTTACAAAGGAAAGAAAGAATGAAGTCCAAAGGAAGGATGGATTATGGAATTCGCAGTTTGAAAGATCAGCGCTTATATCAAAACAGTGTAGTTCTGGTTCATTGCATCAATGTCAAAGCCCCTCAGCGTGGCAAATGATTCAACCTTGCCTTTGAGAGTGTGTGAAGCTCCCTCATCCTCGCAATCTCTGCACGCCTTTTAGCTTCTTCAGCCATAAGATTGACGTCCCTATGGCTAGAAGTGCTTCTCTCGCCAAACAATTTTTTGTCCGTAGACTGCAGCTGGAGGCCATGCAATGTTCGCTTCTCAGCTGCCCATGCAGCTTCACGAGCTTCCTTACCAAAGTCCTTTCAGTTGGTGAATGCAGTCTGGTTTTTTTTTTTTTTTTGTTAAAAAAAAAATTACACAATTCACAGCTCATTTGCATTTGTTAGACAATTTAAAGATACAAATCTCTCCATAATTCTGAATGCACTCACTCTTTGGTCGACGACCAGGCCCCAGGCTCTTCCACTGAGAGCAAATCTCACCGGAAATTTGAGAGAATCAAGCAGCATGTCTGTTACAATATTATACAACCAAATGTCAGCTTTCTTTAAGGCAGGAGCATCACTGACCCCGTCCCGTCCCCAGTCATTCCACTGATGTGCTTCCTATCATGTAATCTTCTCACAATCTCATATTTATGCTCTGCAGGTTGAAAATACGGAATCAGAAATTTGATAAAACAGTGAAGTTAAGGAATAGAGGTAATGGGTTTAAACCAATAAACCTACCAGGAAATAGACCAGCAAAACCATCAGCTTTTTCAATGAGTTCATCAATTGGAAGAGCTGAATTTGTCTCATCCTTACTCTCACGAAGCAGAGATGATGATAGGTACATATTTGTGCCCATTCCAAGCTTTCTACCTGTTTCCTTAGCAATTGCAATCTGATCACCTGAAAAGGTTTTCATTTGATAAATTAGGAGATGTATAGATGTGTTAAAACATTTGAACAAGATACAGAAGTAGCTTTGCTGAATCAATCAATGGCTGCCAGCTGTAGTGCAAATATGGGAAAATGACTGAAGTAGAACCCATAATTAGCAGAGCACAGACCTGTGATCATCTTAATTAACATTGACACCAACATCTAGAGCTCTTACTAATAGTTTCAGCACTGTCATGGTGAGGAGGATCAAAGAGAGGAAGAAGTCCAACAAATTCCCAGGGGCCACCAGGATTGTCCTTGGTACCACGCTTCCTACAGAGGTTAATTACCTGCCAAGCAACTGCAAGTGATCTTAGTCCGCATTCGGCAAACTTGTCAATTATTCCATGTACCTTCTTTTCAATTTCTTTATGTGCCAGATGGAGAATCTACAATTTATTTATAAATAGAGCTCAGTAATAGAGGAAGCACTCCTATGAGTTGCTTTGATGATAATAAAATCATATTTGTACCTGCTCTGGTGCACCTTTGCTGACTCTGTGCATTATACCAGCACCATCTACATATGTAATTGCAGCCCTTTTATCAGTGGGATTGAAGAGTAGGAAGTGAACTCGTGCCTTCAAAACAATCATCAAATTAATTCATCAATATATATATAAAAGTTTGGCTGTAAACATTGTATACTAGACACAATTCGTTCAAATATCCATAGAGATCAGTTGCCTAAATATTTATTTCAGTACCTTCTTAGGGCCTGCCAACATTGAAACAATTGCACCATCAATAGCGACTTGGTTCTCTAAAGTTGATGCCCTTGCCGCCATAAGTACTACCATATCCTTGTCAACACCTTTGGCAAAAACCGCAAAAACTCAGAAATAGGAATTCAGCATCTTCTAGACAGCTTGCTTCATTCAATCATAATATTCTCCACTGTAAGTTTGTTTAGTGTCAGTGTTCCCGTTTTATCACTGCACAACACATCCATTCCAGCCATTTCCTCAATGGCAGTCATTCTTTTTGTTATTGCACTCTGAATAAGATGTAGATGCCCATTACTCGAACAAATTACACAATTATGTACCTATAGTTCATGATGAGCAACCATTTGGAGTTCATAAGTTAAGGTTATTTTCAGACATGGCTGCATTTTCACAGACATGCTGAGACAAGCAATGTGAACCAATGGCCATAGTTACACAAAGAACAGTTGGCATTGCTATTGGAATCCCACCAATTAGCAATAACAACTGCTGCAATTTCACCTTGCTTACATGTTGAACCTGAATAAACCCCATCACCGGGATTCTTGGTTACTGGAAGAGACTCTCCTGTAAGAGCTGACCACAAGCAAAATTGAAACTTGTCAATTGAAAAAAAAAATTCTATGTTGTGTACAAATAAAATATTAATTTTGTTTTATTTATGCATGATTGTCTACCCGATCAATTTTCAAAGGATCTCCTTCTACTAGACGTGCATCGGCTGAAACAATCTCCCCTAGTTTGATACTGATTATATCTCCAGGAACCATTTCGGCAGCATCTTCCTCGTTCCATCTTCCATCACGTAAGTAAGACCTGGTAAGAATGATTGGTCAGTTATTATTTAAATGTAGAATGATTTTATTTTCTCCAAATTAACTTTCAAGAAAAGAGACCTTGGCTTTTGGGGCCAACTGAGCCATAAGAGCAGCTGCTGCATTTCCAGCATTGTTTTCTTCTTTGAAACTGGTGGTAGAATTGATTATAATGACGATTCCAATGAAGTCATGATAATCTGGATCTTTTCCCTGCCGAATATTTGAATTATCTTAACTTAATCTCATACTCAAAATGTAATAGCACATTATCAACTAATGATCTTCGGGAGAAATTAACAGCTGAAGAATCACTAATAGACCTACCCCTCCATGTGCAAGAGCAATAGCCATAATGGCTGCAGCTTCCATAACCCATGACAGAGGATTGCACATACAGCCCAAATACTTCAGAATTTTACTTTCCTGTAAAAAGAAAGACGGAATCAACATAATTTATGTGGACAAAAAAAAAAAAAAAAAAAAAAAGCTGAAGCACTAACAAGAAGGTAAAAAAAAAACTTAACATTAAAAGAAGCACGGTACAGTAAACACTTTTCGCCTAACCTTTTTACCCTCAAGTCTGTTGTAGCCAAACAAATTCAACCGCTCTTTGACATCATCAGAGGTTAAGCATTTCAGATTTTCAAAAACCTCTTCTATGGGTATATCTTCATATTAGATCATGCATGCATTCCCATTAATTTCGTCCAAGTTCTATGCAAATTGGGCTACAAGAAATCAATCAACTAGGTTATGACATTTAACATACATTAACCCAACCAAAAAAAAAAAAAAAGAAATATTGTAATACCTATCTTACCCAGAAGTACTTGTTGGTGCAACGACGTGCAGTTAATAGAGTGTATAAAGCTGGCTGAAAGGTCAATCAACATCACAGAATAAGATTTTTAAAAAAAGGAAAAAAAAACATGTACAGGGAGTCACGATGTAACAGGGAAATGAGAGAGTACGTGTGGCAATTGTGAAGCATTTGAATGAGACAAGAAGCAAGAAGACGTTGGTAGTTTCATTTGTACGGGGATTGGCCGGCTAGAGTCAGCAACGGCTCTAGCTTATTAATTAACTGATTTTTGAACGTTTGTTAATTTGCCGTCAAGGACTCAAGGTATGTCTGCCTTCACTTTCCACGCTAACTACCCGCGCAATTAAAACCCCCAACAAAATGGGCAAAATACTCTTCAGCATCAGTTTATGGTCCTATTTGATACAAATGAACGCGTTATGTCCTTATTTGTGAAAGCATTAAAATTCGGGCATTCAAATGTTATTACCCATCTATCACGACAATAGGCCGTACGAGTAGAAACAGACGAGGTGAGAAGTACAAGCGTGATGGAAGCTTTTGACTTGTCCTTTATAATTGAACATGATTGTGATTATTAGAATCTCCGAAACCTACGAGGTCCTTGTCACATTAGATTGAGCGCAGTTTCATCTTCCCTTGAAATTGCACAATGGCAATGAAATCTAAGGGTAATATTCAATGGGATTCAGCCACTGAATTATCTCAGATTGTTCAAGGACCGCAAAAAAGAGGCATGCCACTTGGTAAAACTCCACCTTCATGTCCATCATTTGCAGAAACAGTTAAATTTAACTTGCAGGGAGGAAGATGTATCCAATGCCCATTTCATTAATTTATAAACAAAAATTAAGTAAATTACTTATCACAAGCATATGTGTACTAACGCTTATACATAGGCATTTCACAAGACTTTTAACTAACATCCATACTTTCAATGATTTCAAAATGCATCTGCATATCAGGAGGTTTGTCAGCAAAATAAAATCTCTCACACACCTGCAATTTCCCACCATTCTTCTGGGATTCAGATTCAAGCAGATGAACCAATTTGTCTTTCTCGTTACGAATCCAAACTCGCCAGCTATCACTCCATTGCCTAGGAGTTCCGTGGAGGACAAAGCGGATTCCTGAACCAGAAGTTTGCTCCATAAGGCGTTTAGATATTCTTTGAATAACATTGCTGTCAGTGATATACGCACCAGCTGTGTTTAAACCAACATCTACGTAATGAATCTCATTAATGCTGTTTAACAGGCTTTCTTTGGTTCTAGGTATAATTTGAGGCTCTTCCTGAATTGAGCTCATTGCCCATTCCTCAATGCTGGCTGCATTTACAGGGGATTTATTAGCTTCCAAGTGTCCAAGCTCAGTAACAAGCTGGTTAAGTACTGTTCCACCCTTGCTAAATCCCAGGATGAAAGTTTTGGGCTTATAGAAGCTTGATGCAGAAGTGCCAGTAGAATATGATTCTCTTGGGTTTCTTGAAGTGACGTTCTTGGCCTGCAGATAAGGTATAAAGTAAATAATAACTGCCAATGCCATGAACAATAATTACGAGTCAAGTTCAAGTGTTGAAAGTACTTTAAACATGTTCAGCAGAAATAGTTTTCATTTGGGATCAAGGTGCTGGTGGAATGACAGCAATAACTGTCAATTATAAGTAAACATTTGCTGCTAATGAAATTTTTTTTTTTCATTTCAGTTTTTCTCTCAAAATTGAGCAGAAACACAAACACTTACATACAAACCCTCAGGAAAATATCCACATTGACAATAATTATTATAAATTTCTAACACAAACCAATAATAATGATAATATGATAGCTGCAAAGTCAAAAGTCATTACCCTCATAGAACG
>NW_006262339.1:50440991-50472169 GCF_000493195.1 Citrus x clementina
CTCATAGTCTTCTTAAATAAAAGCTTTTTCGTCCTCCGCACAATTCAAAGAAAAAAGATCGAAAACGAAAAAGCTTGGCTTACCTCTTGAAGGCAATTTGATAAAAGGGAAACAGTGGCAGTAGAAGCAGGGAACCCAATTGGGCTGTAGGATTTCGGCTCGCCCCTCGAATTCAAATTAGGAACAAAATCATTATAAATAGCAAAAGGCCCATTATGAACACAAGCATCAATGACCCAAGCATTAACAGAAGCACCAAATTTAGAAACAAGAATATCAGCTATGTTCTGCAAATCAGATAGCTTCTCAATCACCGGATTTCCCGTCCCTTCAACTCTATCACCGTTAAAAAATATCGCATTTGCAGAAGGCACCTGCTGCCCCCAAAACCAATAAATATGATATAAATATTTATTTTTTTGCGTAAATGAAGAAGATTACTACTTACGGCGAGTGCTTTTGTTTTTGTTTTCGAGGAAGAAGAGAGGCAGAGAGATGCCCCGATTCTGTAAAAAGTGTTGGTATTCGGGTTTAATGGAATCCTCAGTATCCCACTCCAACGATCCATAGATGAATTAATTTTTTTTTATTTAAAATTTTAAATGGTTTTTGCTTTATACTTCTAGACAGGCACAGGCTCTCGCCGCTCTGCTTCACATCAATACAGAGAGTAGGATGAGAATCGGTTCGTGGAATTGGGACTTCTGAGGATGGAGAGATCATCACTTATTGGGGCATTTCGGCCCACGTGTAGCTCAAGCCTATATGGATTTATGTTTCAAGTGGGCCTTGGCCCAATAGATAATGGGCTCATTGTGTTGATGAAGTCCATTTAAAATGACACTCGTAAATGTATGAACAGCAAGCAAGCAAGCAAATCTCTCCAAATTAAGACCAAAATCACATTCACACATATATGATAATGAATGATTATTGTTTTCCCACAAAATGTGGAATACATGAGTAGATTTCTCCATATGTTATTTGTGAGAGCATAATTTTTAGTTTGTTTTAGACTGTAAATCTTGATAGAATCCTAGTTTGTACTGTAAAATGTATGTATCTAGATTTACAATTAACATCAAATTGTAGTATATTTTTAGATTTTAGTAGTTTAAAGAAAAAAATGATCATTATATGCATTGTCCTCAGGTGACTTAACTCTTTTAGTGGAAGCAAAGGTCATAAGTTCAGGTTTAAGAGAACACATTTAATTTGGGGATATTATATACTTGCAAACATAAAATAAATAAATAAATTTCATTTTAATTATTTTCCTGTCGTTGTTTGTTCTCTCAAATAAATTAGACCTTGGATCCCATTTGAATGTACAAAAGTGAATATATATACATACACATACATACATACATACATACATACATACATACATACATATTAAATTTGAGAGACATGTTATCTCTAGCACTATTGGAATAAGTAATATGGGCTTTAATTAGCAAGAAATGAATTAGGAATATATTGCATTCAAAGAAGAAAGATTTGACGCGATAAATCGATGAGAGTTTTTTAGTACCTAATGCTAACAGAACCAGGTGTCGTGGTGTAGTTGGTTATCACGTCAGTCTAACACACTGAAGGTCTCCGGTTCGAGTCCGGGCGACGCCATCTGATTGGTTTTAATTTTTTATTTAGTCTTATGCATGCTGCACGTCCGTCGGCAACAGTTGATGTAGTTTCTTTGAGATTCTTGACGCCATGCATCGCAGTGGCATGTTTTATTATTAATGCCACCAGCTCCAGCAGTCGGATAAGCAATTAATGCAAGAGGGCTTCTCCCGGCTTCACCATGATTTGAACCATGGCGAGCGCAACCGGCCACCACTCTTCATTTTTTCATATGTAGTCTGAATTGCGCCAGGATATACATAGCATACAAAGTGATTAGTGAATTAAACATAGCAGTTACAAAACTTTGGCAGCTTCTCTGTCTTTCAATGTCACTTAATATCCCTCTAAATAGCACAAGTGATTGGCTTTTTGCATCATCATATTTCTTCTTTTTACCAGTTTGCTTTGATTGTTTAATTTCCCTTTGGTGATAAGCCCTTATCTGGTTTCTGTTCATTCTGATGAACATATGCCTAAGCATAACTCTTTTGGGTTAGCTGTCCAAGAAACTTGTCGAGTTAGTTGAAAAAAAAAATGCACCAAATTAAGATTACCATTTGTCGATCGTTCGGAATTCGTATAGGCATTTATTATATCAATGTTTCCATTGGCCTTTTCTTCGGCATTACTTCCTATCAAGTGTTTATCAATTTTGATGGAGATCCTAACTCAATTAAATTAATGATGGATTACAAGTAAATAATCATTAAGATGATTTTTCTGAATAAAGTACTCTGTTGCTAGGCTGATTTTCTGCGTAACACTAATTCCAATTGTGTGTTCTCAAATCTTCGTTGAGATTAAGGCTCTGTTTGGTACAACTTATTAAATATAGCTTATAGGACTAGAGCTTATACTAATAGAGCTTTTGGACAAAAAGCCATTGGGTGTTTGGTTGTCCATTAAAAAAGTACTTTTGAACCATTAAACTATTTGGTTGTATAAAACTAAAAGTACTTTTGTGTAATTAAATTACCAAAAAAGATATGTTTTCATAATTATATAATATGTAGCAAAATGCATCCAAGCTATCAATTAATAAGAAAAAATCAGTTCAATCGTTTCTTTAATTTTAAAATTAAAAATTGCATAATTGATATATTCTCTTAAACAAATAATACTATCCAAATTAAAATGATAATCAATAATATAACTAAAATGTTAACTGAACATGAAAAGTGTCGCATTATTTGACATCTTCCTCACAAAATATGTTGGCTCTGACTATGATTGCTCTCTCAAGTGTTGGTTATGAATCGGAATTACAAAATTAAAGTGCTGATTATTTAAAAAAAAAAAAGAGAGATAAAGTGAAGTGGCGGCAGCAATATGTTTATATGGCAGCAACAATTTTCGTTGGGTAAGTTTTATACAAAGGGTATTATGTAATTAATGAAATATGTCAAGGATATTTTTGATATTATATATTTTTTTGGAAAAACTCCCTAACCTCTACTCTCAAAAGCTCAAATTTTGGACTTTTACTAATATAGATAAATTAGCTTATTTAAGCTTAAAAAACTCTACTAAAAAAATAACCAAACACCATAAAAAAATTTCAAAAGTGCTTATGGGATTAAATAAGCACTTATGACTCTTAAATAAACACTTATGACTTTTAAATAAGCCACACCAAATAGGCACTAAATTTGACTTGACGCGCACGCTCTGAAGTACGTCTTTTCAAGGTTGACCTCTACAAGCCATAGCAGCAAATTAATTCTTCAAATATAGAACTTGTTGTTATTATTTTACTTTTAGGATTAATTTGGTAAATTAATTTTTTATAAATAATTAATAGTAAGATTATAATTGCAAGGTATTAAACATTATTTTAAGTTGGCTCGTATTAATTTATTTTAAATAGTCAGAAGACTAAAGTGAGAATATGAAAAATACTAGTTCATTCATATTGATAATTATTGGTTAATTTACTAATAAATAATTATGGATTAATTTATTAACTAAATTTTTCTTTAGATTAATTAATTAATGTCTCCAAAATTGTAATAAGGTATAGTAATAAGGTATTATTGCAAAAGACAAGGAAAAAAAAAAGCTTAAGAGTGTCACATATTCAATAACAATAGTGTTTTGAGGCATTTTTCAAAATATAGGGACTAAAGGGTATTTAATCCAAAATGTAGGGACTATTCGAATGTTTACCCTTTGAAAGTTTATTGCTAATCACAAGAGGAAGAAAGTTGATTATCTATCGATAAAAACTTTATTACAATTCTCAATAGTTTTTTTTTTCTAGAATATAAGTAAACATGTATGATGCAAGTGTCAATCGGCTGCATCTAGAAGCTTTGCATAAACAAATAATGGTGGCACATGGCTTTGAAAATTGAACACGGTTTTCACCCACCAAACTTTGATGAACACAGTTTTAAAGAAGTTTTGATACCCACGGCTTTGACTTTCTTGGCCATCATTTTGCTATAAATACAAGTGCAAATGAAGAGCTTATTCATTCCATTATTCAGAGAGCAACTTAGGGAGTCGAGAGAGAATTCAAGAGCTTGCATTTATAAGCTCTTATTACAGTGATTGAGAGAGTTTGGCTGTATTGGAGTTTTTGGAAAGTGAGCTAAAATACTACAATACTTGTAACTCCTTTTCACCAGTAAAATATTTCCTTCTGTCTTCGCCCGTGGATGTAGGCTAAAAGCCGAACCACGTAATTTCTGGTATCCTCTATTGTGCTTGTTCTTTATTGTTTCTACCAATTTTACTTTAGCTGCGTGTCTGCTTCACCCACCAATTTCCTAACAGCAAGATACTAGATTGTACATGTAAATAAGGTATAATATATCAGAGATTATTTTGTTGGATTTGTCCATGAATTTTATTTTGGGATTGCCACATATAGCACTGGATGAGATTCTATTTTTGTGGTTGTTGAGAGTTTTTCCAAGATGACATATTTTATTACTTGTAAAAAAGCCTAATGATGCTTTTAATGTGACGAACTTGTTCTTTCAAGAGGTGGTGCCTTTGCATGATGTTTCAAAGATATATTACTTCTCTCAGAAATGTAAAGTTCATCAGTAAGCTTAGGCGACATTGGTGGGATAAGTTTAGTACCAAGTTACAATTTTGTAGTGCTTTTAATTTCTAGATAGATGGGTAAATTGAGGTAATCAATCGAACTTTAGGGAATATATTGTGCTGTGCTTGCAATGACAAGCAACACAATTAATAGGAAATAGCATTGCCTCATGATGAGTTTTTTTTACAACAACATGGTTAATAGATATATTAATGGCAAGGCACCTTTGAGATTGTATATACTTATTTCTCCATGTTATGTTTTAATTTGCATGAACTATCAACAGTACCTGGAGGGAGCAAAATAGCGGACAATATGTCAGAAAAGCAATGTAGATTCATATTGAGGTGCGAGCTCACTTAGAAGCAACTGATGTGAGTACAAGGTTGATGTAGACAAGCATTAGTGCAAGAACATATTTTAGGAGGGAGATTTGGTGATGACATATTTGCGGCGGAATTAATTTCCTGGGATTCATATCAAACTGGGGAAGCGAAAGTATGGATTATTTCGTTTGGCGTGGAAGATTAATGCTAATATTTTCTTGCTACCTTTACAAGATAATTGGAACATTTCTCGAACCTTCAATATGTCTAATCTATTCAAGTACCATCCAGATGATAAGGAGCTGTAGAACAACTTCAGAATGAGTTCTCTTGCAAGTGACTGATGCATGAGACGAGCTGGGAACTTTTTGAACTTTTAATTTCAGGATTGATTGAAATTTGAAACAAAAAATTCGTTTACTCTACTTTGCTAAATTTTGTATTGCAGAATTATTGCCGAATCAATAATTTAACAATCAGAAACAACGAAATATGTTTGGTTCCTAGCCAGCTGTTCTTGATCAGCCGGCTACTTGTATTCATTCATGGGGAATCTTACCTTGTCGTGTCACACGAGGAGGTTTGCTCAATTATTGTGCCAGAGAACGCTACAAGCTAGCTCTTCAACATTATAATATATGATGATAATAAATAATTAAACACTCCAAATAAAAAAACAAATAAGATATGATATCGATCTTCATAATTAATAAATTTATATACTATTATTATTATTCCAATGAATAAAAAATAGGTTTACGATATCAATAGCAGTGATATTCTTAATTATTAATTACCAACCAACACTAATATTACAGTGTAATTAATTTTTCTCCCTCTCTCTCTTTTTTTATTTATAGAAAGGTAATTTTAAAATGCTAATTCTTATAGAATATGAATTCAAAGAAAGAAAATGTTAAAAAGAAAAAAAGAAGCCTAAAAGTAAATAGATTTAAAAGTAAAGAGTGCTAAAATGATAGGAAAATGCACATCATTTAATTTGCTGATAAAATTTTGAACTTCATTATTAATATTATCACAGATATGATGATGATATATAAAGAAAAACAAAGCTAAATTTAGCGTGTGACTAATTGGAGGCACCAAATAATGAATTACTTCCAATTAATCACAAATTGATGATCAACAGCAGCTGAGGCCGAGGCTGAGATCTTAGAATTTGAGAAGGCAGTAGTACTAGTACCACTGGACGATGACGAGGACGATGAAGAAGAGTCCAGGGATTGTGGACGCCTTCTTGGATTAACTCTAATCGGCTCCCTGCAGTGAGCCGAGCCGATCAAGTGAGGAAAATTAAGCTTGGCTTTAGCTCCACGCAGCTTAAAAGCGGCTCGATCATAAGCCATCGCAGCGTCCTCGGGAGTCTCATAAGTCCCCAGCCAAGCTCTGGCTCCGTTCTTCTTGGGGTCCCTCATCTCAGCTGCGTACTTCCCCCACGGCCTTCTCCTCACGCCCCTGTACCCCACTCCCCTACGCGGATCGTGCTTCTGACGCCCCAATATTACCGCATTACATTTTTTCTTTTCCTCTTTGTCATGGGCATGAGGATGATCTTCTCCTTCTTGGGGCTTCGGTTTCACAAGCATTACGTTTGAATCAATGACGTTACCATCGAACGGATTAGACCCAACAATGCTCGCAGAGCCGCTGGCTAAATCGTCTTCAACTGGTAAGAGATCACTCCAGAGGCTACTCATGAAGCTTGAATGATGAGGGCTACTTGTAAGTGGCTCCCCATTCTCAGATTTTATTGCCGCTGGAGCTTCTTCGAAGATATCATCGGTGAGGAGATACTCTTGAATGGATTCTAAAAGGCCGATGTCAGGATCCTCAAAGCCAAAGGAACTCACTCCGTACATTTTTTTGATGCGACGGTAAGTTAGCTAGCTAGGCGTTGGTGTTTGAGAGCAAGTGGCTACCGAATAGTACAATATATACCTGTTCACTTTTTACGGCTTCGTTTCCATGAAATTTCATTCTTCTGGAAGGGAATAAACGTGTTTTTTTGGTTGATTATTTTATTGGACCTGAGAATTTAAAAACATCACAAGGGTATGGAAAGCAAGTCGTAGACGGTCCCAAAATAGTTTTTTTCTTTTTCTTAAGCACTAGGTATTTTGGGGAGGATTTCAATTGTGGGAGGCACCTTTAAACCCGTACTACAACTTAAATTAGAAGTTTTCGTTCGAGCCGGGAGGCACATGTTCTCCCAACAAAAACGACTTTCCTGCGATTCGAACTGCAGAGCAAACTCAATCAAGCCACTTAAAGGGACTCCATTTCTAATGGAACCAACACTTTATTGGTCCCAAAATAGTTCAATATCTTTCAACTGAATGAACGCGAACTGTAGAGAAGGTATTAATTACATTTGTTGCCCACTCCCACTATTTTTTTGTATTCGTAATTATTTACATTTTTTTATATTATCTGAAGCCCTCTGGCCGACTGGCCCCCAAATCAATGTAATGAACATCTCTTGAAAGCAACATGAACAGTTATTGTAGCGGTTAAGAATTAATACATTTGAACAGAATGAATATGAACAGGACTGCAAGTCGCTTTAGTCCAAATCTCCGAGAAAGAAAGCACACGAGTACTAGTGCTTCTTCAAATGACGAGATGAAACCACACGAGCTAGACTAGATATCAAACACACGCACACACATTTAATTGATTCAAAAGATCTTGAACAAGAGCAATATAACTTTGCTTTTTATAAAGAGTTAAAATAACATATCTAATATGATTTTATTTAAAAACGAAACTATTTGTTTCTCGTCGTCATCTTTAATCAATATATTACTCTCTCTCCAATATTTGTTTAGTTTATATATCGGTTTGAAATTACACTTGTTATGGCTCGAATGGGTGCTTCCGGAATCGCAGAGGGTTCGAGTATTGACGGACGGTGCAAGACATTTAATCGGAAGGAAACAAAGAATAAAAGAAAATTATATTAAATAAAATAACACAACTTGCACATGGATTGCAACTTGTAATTTAAATGCACATGGTTCAGCCTACATATATATATATATATATATATATATATATATAATAAAATAGAATCTTCTGTTAAACTGTGGCTCCAAATATTAACATCTGCCCTAACTCCCTATTATTAATTAGAATAATAATAAGAATTAATAATTTACATCACATGACTCATAATAATTTTGTTATAAAAGAAGTCTTCTATTTTCATAAAGTAATTAGTAAATTAAAAAATAAAAAATGAAACACAGTGTATTAAAAATTTAAAACACGTGTTCTTTTTATCTTTTAAGAAATTTTCTTATTCTATAATAATGTAAAGTATCTCTTATTAAAAAATTATTCATGTTATATATATATCATATCATGATAGATATTGAAAGTTAAAATAACATTTAATAATAGCTATTCATCATTGTTTGACTCAAAACTTATGCACAAATTTAAGTTAAAATAACCCAAAGTATTAATTACTTTTCATAAACTAAATCTTAAAGATCAACTTCGAAATCACTCAAGATCTCTACTTTTAGATCCATGTCTTTTGGGAATCATAACTATTGTTACCACTTTGACTTTTTATTGTTACCACTTTCTATTTATTATAACAATAATGTCGAAAACTAAAGATTCTGGGCAAGTGGAATTTTGTCCCATTTCACTTTCATAAAATTAATAAACTTTCATGAGGATTTTGCACAAATAATTCTCCATCTAAAGATCTTTCAGATCCCTGATAGATATTATATGATGCAGCAATGAGAATTTCCTTTCCAGATTTTGTTAACCATTAGATTCATTAGGCTTTCAAAGCAAAATAAGAGCAATAAATTAGCAGCACGGTGCATATGCTTGAGGATCAAAATTTTCTAGGACTGACTGCTCTTTTGAACTGTATTATCATATTAGTTCTTTTTTGAAAAAAATAAAAAATTAGCCTTTCAAAAGTTGGCGTCAAAAAAAAAAATCCCTTACTTTTTTTTTTTTTTTTGTTTTCATTGCTAAGGCCAAAACAAACAGAGTATTCCCTTCAAAATAAGATTTTGAATATTTAAATTTTGATACGTTTTCATATTACAAAAATACGCATATGGCCATGGAGTAAGACGATGGAGTAGATGCTAGAAATAACATAAATTCTCTTAATGGAGAAATTCTAAACACGCTTGTGTACTATTTTATTTTATTTAGTTTTTTTATTATTATTACCTTTCTGAAGCTACAATAAGGTGCGTACAAGTGGATAATAATTTTGGGGGAAAAATGGTTATAATTAGTAAATTAAGATTAGGGGTGATATATATATATATTAATTAATTTTGATGATGTCATATAATATGTCACTTTAATGTGATTAGTGACCGACTGATTGAATTCAAATTACGTACAGTATTCCAATTATCTAATTAGCATTATTCTAAAAAAATAAAATAAAATAAAATATATTAGCTAGCTATTATTTCATTTGGTAAACTTTTCACCAACTGCACTTTTATCTCTTTCCCATTCCGTCCGAATTAATCATTTAGTCGTGTCCGATCATTCTGTCCCAACAACCAAACCGTGAATCACGCGTGATCAGACCCAAAAAAATAATAATAAAAGAATAAGTTTGCTGCATGTGTTAATAAATTTGGCATGCAGTGATTAGTATTAAAATTTTAGGCGTGTGATGTCATCTGAATCAACATAACGACAGTCAAAGTCTAATACAATTCTGAAATTAATAAAATATATAGTAAATAAGATATGATATACAAGTTTATAATTTACAATAAGAAAAAATTAAAACATGTGATGAAATTCCTGGTCTTATACATGCGATCCAACTTCGCAGGGAACTAGAATTACATAAACATGAAATTGCAAAAACCAGTGACCTACTTTTTTTTTTTTTTTAAATTGTTACAATTTGAAATCTGTTGGAATTTTAATGCATACATTGAAAATACAATCTAAATGTTTACCAAACAATAAGTTCATAAAATTGTTCTCACTAGTATTTATGAACTTAACGAGGCTCTACTTATACCGTAAATGTTGAAGATATAGTTGTTGCTGAGCTGGACAGAGCTGACTGATGTGTCAAGATTGAATGTAACGGAATGACATGTGGTAAGAGCTCTGATACCATATTAGAATTCGTAATGAGATGTTTGAAAACAAAGAAAAACAGAGAAAATGAAAAAGAAACTTCACGATTTTTATTAACCAGAATATTCAATACTAATTAAGCTTACTTAGCTAAGCTTATATACAATTATTCTAACTAATTAAACAACTAATAACAACTAATAACAATTATTCTAACTAATAACTAATTATTCCTTATCTTACTGAGCAGGGAATCCAATTTAGACATCCTTGTCCTTATATTCACCATCAAAATGGAAAGATTGAACGCAAACATAGACATATAGTGGAAACAAGTCTTACCCTTCTTGCTCAAGCACATTTACCACTGAAATTTTGGTGGAATGCTTTCCATACTGCCACATTTCTCATAAATAGGCTTCCTACACCCATTCTAGATAGCAAATCACCATTTGAAAAATTATTCAACAAAAGACCAGATTATTCTATTATGAGAGTTTTTGGATGTGCTTGTTTTCCATATCTGAGGCCTTATAATCATCATAAGTTAGAGTTTCGAACTGCTAGATGTATTTTTCTTGGTTACAGCTCCCTTCACAAAGGCTACTTGTGTCTTCATTCCTTTGGTAGAATCTATGTCAGTAACCATGTTACATTTGATGAGTCATGTTTTCCTTTTCAGTCAGGAGTTGATTTTTCTTCTGTCAATCACTCTTGCTCTTCTTTAGATCATTCATCTCAGTCTTCTTCACATTGTTCATCTTCTGTTTGTCCTTTGATTCAACTTGATATAACCAAGTCTTCATCCTCTACAGCAGCTGATCTCAGGTTCTCTCAATCCTCTCCAGACTCTCCTTCTTAATCCTCTATACAATCACACTCAGAACCATCTACCTCCCCTGTCCATCATTTCACTCCACCATTGCAGTCATCTACTGGTCATCCAATGCTCACTCGATCAAAGGTTGGTATCTTCAAACCTAAAGCCTATATTACAGCCAATCCTACCAAACCTACAGAACCTGCTACTACCTCAAAAGCCCTTCAAGATTCAGCTTGGCATAAAGCAATGACAGATGAATATCAAGCCTTAGTCAATAATCATACATGGACGCTTGTCAAACCTACACATCCCATTAAAGTAATTGGGAATAAGTGAGTATTTCGGATTAAATATAATCCTGATGGCAGTGTCTCTAGATACAAAGCTAGACTTGTTGCTAAGGAATTTCACCAAACTCAAGGGCTGGATTTTCATGAAACATTCAATCCTGTCATTAAGTCTTCAACCATCAGAATTATCTTGAGTATGGCTGTCATGAATCATTGGGTACCGAGGCAAATAGACATTAATAATGCCTTCCTTAATGGCTACCTCACTGAAGAAGTTTTTATGCAACAGCCTGAGGGGTTTATAGATGGTTCCAGGCCTGATTATGTTTGTAAGCTGCACAAAGCCCTTTATGGACTTAAACAGTCTCCAAGGGCATGGTTTGATAGACTCAAACTAGCTCTTACAACTCAGTGGGGCTTTACAAATTCTATTTCAGACACTTCACTCTTCTTTAAGAACACACAAGGTCATCTGCTACTTGTCTTGGTGTATATAGATGATATCATTATTACAAGCTCCAATCCTCAGCTTGTTCAACAGACCATCACCAACTTCCAGTCTGTTTTTGCACTTAAAGATCTTGGTGCATTGAATTATTTTCTGGGAGTTCAGGTCCTTTACAACAAATCTGGTATTCATCTTTCTCAATCCAAGTATATCACTGATTTGCTTGCCAAGGTGCACATGCAGGATAATACTCCTTGTTCTACTCCTATGCTTTCTGGAGTGACTTTTACTAAAGCTGATAGTGAACTCTTTTCTGATGTTACTCTGTATAGAAGCACCATAGGTGCTCTTCAGTATGCAACATTGACCAGACCAAAGATTGCTTTCTCTGTCAACAAGCTTAGTCAGTTTCTATCTTCTCCAACTGTCAATCATTGGCAGGCTTGTAAAAGGGTTTTACGTTATCTGAAGGGCACTGTTAATCTTGGTTTACAGTTCTACAATCGTTGTAGCATATAGATTGATTGTTTCAGTGATGCTGATTGGGCTGGAGACAGAGATGATAAGAGGTCAGTGGCTGGTTATTGTGTCTATATGGGTCAAAATCTAGTGTCTTGGTGCTCTAAGAAACAGGCAGTGGTCTCTCGATCTAGTGCTGAGTCTGAATATCGAGCACTAGCAATGGCAGCAGCTGAAGTCTTGTGGATTTGTTCTCTTCTTACTGAGATTCGCCTTACTCTTTCTTCCATTCCAATCATATGGTGTGATAATCAAAGTGCAGCTGCTTTAGCCTCTAATCCTAAGTTTCATTCCAGAACAAAACACATTGAATTAGACGTTCATTTTGTTCGAGAGAAAGTTGTTGCTCAATGTCTTAAGGTTCAGTATATTTCTAGCTCAGAACAAACTGCTGATATTCTCACCAAAGCTCTTTCTTATCATCCTTTTCTCTACTTACGTGACAAGCTCAACCTTACTTCCTCGGTTGAGCTTGAGGGGGGATGTTGAAGATATAGTTGTTGCTGAGTTGGACAGAGCTGACTGATGTGTCAAGATTGAATGTAACTGAATGACATGTGGCAAGAGCTCAATGGCTAAACTAAATCTGAAGTTGTTATTAGTTGTTTTGCAGTTGTTTAATTAGTTAGAATAATTGTATATAAGCTTAGCTAAGTAAGCTTAATTAGTATTGAATATTCTGGTTAATAAAAATCGTGAAGTTTCTTTTTCATTTTCTCTGTTTTTCTTTGTTTCCAAACATCTCATTATGAATTCTAATAGTAAACACATGGTTTTATTATTAAAGTGTACATATATTTGAGAACTAGTTATCTGGACTTGTAGTCTAATGGTATTCATTCTCTCAAGTTCGAGTATTATGGGGTTCTTCCTTGTAATAAGGATAGATTTTTCTCCGAATATAAATAAGAGTAAACTTTCAAACTTAACATTTAAAAGATTTTTTGTACTATACTAGAAGTGTTTGTATCTAGATTCCTTGTAGATTTCGTTTTGTGAATATATGTATATAGTAGATTGTAACAATTTCAGGGGGAAAAAAATACATTAATAATGTTTCTCAAGTAATAACCACTTCTAATTATAGAACTTTAGGGCTTTGTTTATGTGTAACTCTTTCATTCATGAATCATGGTCGGCTTGTATTAAACTCGTAAACAACCATAGTTGTCTAAAATTATTTTATTTCAAAAACAAAAACCTGCATGTTAATATTTTGCAAAGCAATTAGGAACCGAGTCAAACAACAAACCTGATCGTGATTATGAAATAATTAACTTACTGTTCACCAGACTACAATACCTTGAACTGTTTGTTTCCCTTATTCTCTGTCTCAATCATCAATATTCACTTGCAGCTAATTGTCGGGTCATTTAAATTTCTGATGCTAAAAGTCCATGAACAGTCAAGAAAGAGCAATATTTTTTTTTTTTGTTAACGAAAGAAAGGCAAAATTCATAATAATTTTTTTTTTGTTTGTACGTGTGCTAATCAGTTGATCGTAAATGCTGGCGGTGGCTAATTAATGGCAGTATTAGGCGTGCGTCATCCCGAATCTACATAACTACAATCAGAGACTGAATCAATAATACATATTAAATGAAAACACGTGACCAAATTCAAATAAACGTGCTTAATTACACGTGTACTTGTAAATTAAACCAATCAACTTCCGTAGAAATACGTAAAATCACTACTTGATCACTCGACCTTTATATATTAAAGCTAGCTTCTCCAAGCATTTGTCAAAGCCACCGAGTTATAAAATTAAAGCACTTGTTCTTTATAGAGTAATGTGTTAACATGTATATGTTTATAATATTAATTTTGATGATAATAAATTTTATATATTTTTAATTAAAAAGGTTGGAGCTTTCAGTAATAAACAATTTCTTAAAAGTCGTATAATATTTCTAGTTATGTTCATGAAACCTGGATAATCGTTATATTTAATCAAAAAATCATTCTTTACAAAATTCTGTAAAAATGATGATTCTAGAAAATAACGATAAATCGTTTACTACAAACGGTTAATCGATAATTTTCAGGGAGGCATTAATTTTTTATTTTGAACCGATTAGAAAAAAACGGATAAGCCAAATTTGTTTTGGAGTGTTCTAGAATTAAACGGCAAACCGTTTATGTCAAACGGTTAACCGATAATTTTCAGAATGGAGTTACGTGCTAACCTTGAATCGTTTAATTAAAATGGTCAAAGCCAAATTTTGTTTTGCATGTTTCTGGAAATAAACGGCTAACCGTTAACTATAAACGGCTAACCGATAATTTCTAGAATGGAACTACATACTAACCTTGAACCGTTTAGCAAGAATAGTCAAGCCAAACTTGTTTTGTAGGTTTCTGAAAATTAACGACTAACAGATAATTCCAAACAGTTAATCGATTATTTGAAATTCTGCTCAACGGTCACTTGGACTAGTCAAAACGGTTAATCGATAATAACTAACGACGATCCGATTTCGTTCAGAAAGTAAACAACGGCTAGTTTTCAGCTCCAACTATAAAATGACTCAAATAAGGATTGATCAAAGAGTTATCATTGAGCTTGCAATTGAGAATACAACATTCATTGAGTCTTAATTTTGTTCTTGTTTGATTTATTCACACCTTGAGCATTCATTTGTAATCATATATATTGTGTGGGAGAAAAACACATTTTTTATCTTTATTTTGAGTGATCGTAAGTGTTGGGATACACTTTGGTTAAGAGATTGGGGATAATCTCTTACTGTAAAGGTTGATTGACACTTGTGAAGTCAATTGTAAGTGTTCTTGAAGCCTTGGAGGCTTGATTAGTGGAATCCTCAAGCTTGGCGAGCTTGGAGGCGTGGATGTAGGTAAGGTTGGCCAAGCCACGTAAAAATCTTTGTGTTTTAATCTCTCTTCCTTGATGTCTTTACATTTTGATTGGTTTATTTATTATTGTTTAAAATTTGTTTAAAATTTACAGTAAGTTTTGTTCAAACATTGCATATATTTTTGTAAACCCAATTCACCCCCTCTTAGGTTGCTTAGATAGTATTTCATAATGGGCAACCACCTTCTTGGTAATGATAATTATGAGTTTCCGGCTATCTAAAGTTGCCCAATTCATATCTAATTCATATGAAGAGAAGTGATGAATCACGTGACAAGTTCTCATTGCGAGAGTCGTGGGTCACACTGTATAGCTCTCTCAAACGAGACCTTGTCATGTGGCTAGTTACTGAGTGATGACACTTATCTGATCAAATCTCCTCCTATGAACATAATAACAAATAATGACATACGGTGCCTTAGCAGATGCCATCAACTATAAGTGTAAAGTCCAAGAGATGAAATTGACGTAGTAGTTTGATGGTACCGCGTGGGAAGTATGCGCCGTACCACACGTAGGGGAAATACATATTTTGTCCTGCAGGGTATGATAACTTAAGATATATGGAGGGTCAGATCTAAAAACTTAATTCATTGGGGCAAAATTATAGTAAAAGTTAATAATTTTTAAAATTGATCTTATTATAAAAATTTCTTTATAAGTTTGTCCCAACTCAAACAAAATTTTCTAAAAGATTAATACGAAAACCAAGAAATTTTTTGTTGAATGGAGTCAATTGCCCATATTAAACTCTACGTAAATCACCACTTGGGCTTGTAACCCAGCGGTGGACCATTGCCCTCAAAGTTAAGCATGACTATGAGGGCAATGGTTCGAGTCCCCACGGACTCAACCTCTTCCAATTAAAATATAATTGTGTGGAGATTTCTATAAACATCTTTCTCCCTTGCGAAATGCGAGTGGAGTAGAGACATCCCTCCTCCGTGAGGGGTATTTGGGATGGGCATGTACTTCATAGAATAAAAATATAATAATATAAGTCTCATGTATATATATCTGATTGTAAATATCAGTGTAATAACCTGCTGTCATAGCAGTTGTATATATATCTGTGTAATGCAGTAACCTGATGCTTAATCAGTTTAAAAAAAAAAAACTCTATGTAAATCCTCTTGTTTGTTAAAGTAATTTTATAATTTTTAATAAAAACTCTCAATGGGAACCAAACAATTAATTTTTTTTTTGTAAAAATTCTACTTATAAATACTCTACTTAAATAAGTTATATATATAAAAAAGATATATACCAAACAAAGCCTAAACTTAATGAGTAATAATATAACTACAAACTCTTGTACAATATTTGTTTGTACAAGCTGATGTGGCATGATTTAATTGGTTGGATTAGTATCTCTTGGTACACATGATTTATTTTTATTCAATTAATAAGTTAATACCAAATCAATTTGTACAAAATAAACTTATATAAAAATTTATAATTGTATCATCACTCAATCTGGATAAGTGATATCATAAACCTTGTCTTTTTGGAGCATTATGGGCTTAGATAATTTTGTCAACCTAGTAGCGTAGACCGCCATCAGATTCCAGAGACCAGAATCAAAGCCGAATGATTATGGACTTAATTGAGACAAAGAGGTTTGGGGTTAGTTAACAGGTGGGCCTTCATTTGTAATTTTAGCCCATTCTATTGTCCAAATAATCTCCGACTTAACTAAATAGATTTTAATATATATTCGTTTATTAAATGAGATCCATCCAATAACTTATTAATTTGTCCTTTTTCTTATGAATAGGGTGTTCAAAAACACGTGTTACCATCATTTTCTACCATGATGCATCGGAAAAGTATTTTTTTTTTGTAAACCTACTAAATACAGTTATAAATCACAAATAAAAGAATACGCGTGAAAACGAATCAAATAAGATGAAGCTGTTGTGCAGGATTAAGATACTACAATTATGCAAAAATTAATTGATGATATTAACATTTCTTAAAAAGGAGGAAGTAATATTATGTTTGTTTTCGATTTTAAAATAACTTATAAAACGTTTCTGGAACAAAGTATTCAAAAAAGGTGGCTTAATTATTGGACGAATTAAACAAGGCAAATAATGCCCGAATCTAGTGTTGGATTATGTATGCCATTGAAGCATAATGAAAATTACATGTATGTATATAAAATTTAGGTTGATGTTCCTTTGGGGCACCGATAATTTAATATTTTATTTTGTTATATCATTGTGATCACCGAATTCTAATAAGTAAAATGACACATAATTCAATATTTAAAAACAACGATATAGTCTAAGGTTGGGTCCCAGTAAACGTCTTTCATAATGTCAGCATTCAAAATAAAAATCAAAATCTAATCAGTGATGATAGACACATTTTAGTATTTTAAAAATATCATATAGTTTATAACGAGTCGAGTATGTGAAGATATCTTATGTAACATCAATATATTAGAAAACGAATAATGAATATATGATGACAAAAATAACTTAGTGCTTAGAAAATGTAGCTTAGTCCTATGGTCGAATCAAATACGTATGATGTCTAGCTAATGTAATGTCAATATTCAGTAACACATATACATTTGGCAAGTAGATGTCTCATGAATAATGATACACATAATAGTGACCTTACACAACGCATCTACACAAGGAGATGTCCCATGAACATATACATTTGGCAAGTAGATATCTCATGAATAATGATGCACGTAATACTGACATTACAAAACACATCTACACAAAATATTTTCTTTTTCTTTTTCAAACATGTAGGATGCATAACACTCTTCCCAGTCTTCTGGGCAATAAATTGACTTAGATAGTATGAAATGAACTTATTGAAAGTAAACTCGTACAATTTCAGGCCTCATAACAGAGGCGTAATCTAATCAGTGCTCAAGAAATGCCCTCGCTATAAGTATTAGATAGCTGATCAAAAACAGTATTCGAGTTTGAGTGCAATAGAATTGCTGCGTGATATCGTACGATGACAATTCTTTTTATCTGATTTTGAGGCTTCACAAAAGCTCAAAGCACACACTGTTAATTATTATTAAAACACATAATTTTAGCAGCAGTTGAGTTGCATTCTAACCGCAAGCAAATACATTATTGTAAAATTAAAGATATATTTTTAAAAACTAATAATGGTAAGTGGAGCCTCTACTTTTATAACCATACGTGCATTTCTAATTCTTTTTTCTTTTTTTTTTTTTTGCCTTTCTTTTAAAAAATATTTTTACAAACTTAGTGATGAATATTCAATAGGATTTATTTATTTTTAATAAAAAAATTGATAACCAACTACTTTTATGTTTCGTTTTATAGCTTCAAAACTCTAAATTAGACATGAAATAAGGAGTTTATAATGTGGTTGTGAAGAGATTATAACAGAAGAAAAAAAAATAAAAATGTGGTTTTATGAGAATAATGAAGCTGTGTCAATATATAGAGTCATTCTTTATTATGAAGAAAAGTTGTTTAAGCACAAACGCATTACCCAAAAGCGGGCGACAATTCAATTTGTGTGTCTTCTTTTAATTTATTAAAAATCAAATCCCTCTTTAATTTTTTTTTTTTGAAAACTTAATTTTGAGAAAACACTTTTTTTTTTTTTTCAATCTAACCTCAAATGAAAGATAATAAAAGCTTTCTTAAATAAAATGGAAGAAAAGAAACCTAATTAGGGAGATGTGATGATCCTTACTCTAATTTAATACAAAATTGTGATTAACATATAAAAATTTAAAAGATATATAGTGTTAAAATAGTGTGAGAGTATATATGCATATTTTACTTTGCATGATAAGATCACAACTATAACAACTTACCATTTCTGAATGTTTCATATGAACAGGTATAAGCATCATATAAAAGATATAACTATATCTTAACCATCTTTTTCTTGTATTGGCAAGATTTTGATTTGAATCTCGTAACGGACGTTGGACTCTTAATATTGAACTTAGCCCTCCAAAAACAGAATTTTGGCTATGTAGTTAGCGCCCACCCTAAGCTCCCTTAATGCGACAAGCCTAGAGACTAGAATCGAATTACATTTTTTTTTTTTGGGGTCACTTTCCTTTAAGGGTACCGTGCTTGCTTAACCTTAACACGGTTAAAATATGTGATGATGCTGCCGCCTTACTAGCTATGTTAGAGCAGCCATATTATAGAAAGGACGTTGGAGGTATTGATTACAAATAATTTTAGTAAAGGAAGAGTTAAGATTAATTTTGGCTTTATTCTCGTTTTATTTATTTAATTTTCTGAGTACATCCCTGTGTTTGTTTTTCACTTGAAAACATAATTAGTAAGAGGTGTACACACACACACACATATATATATATATATATATTGGTGTACAAATACAATCACATTACATCATCAAAATATTCTCCTTGGAAAATGACAAAATGATGATGATCAAGTTATAAATTTAATTTCACTCCTCCCCAGTTAGCAATATTTAACTCAAGACTCAAAAAGAGTGACATTAATTATATGGGTGAAATTATACGTACGCAGGAAAAAAAAAAAAAAAGAAAGAAAGAAGCAAACAAAATTGAAGCAATAAATAAAGTGCCAACCATACAAAACACAAGATGTGGACCACACACATAGCGCAGCAGTGAAATATCATCATAAACAACAAGTGAGGAAAATAATAATGTCATGAACGTAAAATGATGGCAAATACCTATCCCAATCAAATCAATTGAACCCTACTTTAAAAAAAAAAAAATATTGAAATCCTTTTTTCTTATATATATATATATATATATATATATATATATATATATATATAAATCTCAAGGTCTCCTTCAACTGGACCACATAAGGACCACATGAAAAAACAATAAAATAATGACACTACTATTATTTTAACGTAACCCGTCACCAAAGTCCCAACGTGTATTTAAATTGTGTCAATCAACTGGAACAATTGACTCCACAGACGGTCGATCGGTTTGAAATTAAACTGAAATCGATATATTCTCACTTCTCAGACGTGGGCTGTCTCACGTCCACTTGCGAAAAAATAAATTTTCACTTGTAATTTTTCAGAAATGTATTCGGAAAGTATTTCTCAAACGGATATGGCTCTCTTGGAGTCAATCCGGCATCATCTTCTAGATGATGACTTCGAAGACATAAATTCAATGATGCAACCACTACAAGTAGAAGACGTTAATTCATCAATATTGCAACAGCACCAGCACCAGCAGCAGCAGCAGCAGCAGCAGATGCCTCTAGAAAATTTTTCAGAATCGGATTTTGATCTTCTTCAAAATCTTCTCGAGGACGTAAACACAGCCTCATCTTTTGAATCGGATTACTTAAACAATGCACCCTCCGTGTACTCACCAACTTCGAGCTTCGGCAGTGCCGTCTTTGATTTTCCACTACAAGTAACAGGTAATGTTGTTATTAACAATAACAACAACTACCCAATCCCTTCCTATGGCTGCTATGATCATCCCAAAGCCTTAAACGACGCCGTTGACAGCGTGGGTTGGATTTCCTTTGATCATCATCAAGCTGATCAGGATGATCAAGCAATAAGCGAAGCCGCCGCAGCCGCCGCTACCCTTGATATGGTGACTTACCACCAGACGGCGGGGTTGGCAGCACGTGATCGTGATCAGGCGAAGGTGGTGCATTACAGGGGGGTGAGGACGAGGCCATGGGGGAAATATGCGGCTGAGATTAGAGACCCTAAGAAGAACGGGGCACGTGTTTGGCTTGGCACTTATGATACCCCTGAGGGCGCAGCCTTGGCTTATGATAAAGCCGCGTTCGAGATGCGTGGCTCTAAAGCTAAGCTTAATTTTCCTCACTTACTTGGCAGGGTTAATTTTAAGCCGGTTCGTGTCAACACCACCAACACCACTAAGCGTGGCTCACCAGAGTCCGAGCCTGAGCTTTCTCCTACTTCTTCATCTTCTTCCTCTTCTTCGTCTACTTCTTCATCGTCATCTTTGTTAATGTTGCCGGAAGATTCTCCAAAGCCTAAGCGGAGAAATAACAATGGGACAAGCGCGGTGGCTTGAGCCAGAGCCTGAGCATGAGCCGGTCCATCCTATAGAGAGAACAAGTGTAGCAGCAGTAGGCTGTAAGCGCATCGCATGCAACTGAACTGATAGCTTCAGCAGAATAGTTACTCTATAGTTTATTTATGTCCTGCTTTTACTAGTTAGATCAATAACGGACGCTTGCTGTTATGTAACCTTTTTTTTAAATTTATAGAATAAGATTTCACGTTACAGCTAATTACAAATGACATTTTTTGTTCTTTTGTTCTTTTTTTTTAAGGTCACCATTATGCATTATATTCTAAATTAAACCAATATTCTTCTTTGTTCTTGGGAATAGATCAAACTATCGACCAAAGTCTAAACGTTTCCTTGCAAACTGAGTTTTTTTTGGTTCAAAAAGAGATGGGCCATTGGTCAGATTGCAACAGTGTTTGATTTGAAATCTACTTTAATTCAACTTTTTACTACTGTACATTGTTCAATAATTTTATTTGGAGTAACAATCGGTATGGGTTTGTCATTACTAAATATGTACTAAAACAAAATTAACAAATTTGGCCGTAAGTTCGCAACGCGTAGTGATTTTTTAGTTTTTAAAAAACCGACCTTTGTGAATTTTAACAATTATTAAATTCACCTACAACTCACAACATGTTTTTTTGTATTCTTACACAAATATTTTAAAAGTACTTTTAATAATATATAAAAATTTAAATTATATAATTCAAACTATAAATTTATAAAAGTAGCTTAAAAATCAGCATAAAATACTTAGTTTTAGATTTTATCAATGTAAATAAGAAACTAAAGTTTCAACATTAAAACAAATACAAAATATATCAATTTAACACAAAATATTTTTACTATAGGCAAAATCATCATCACTAACATCAATGTCTTGCTCCGTCTTTTAATCAATATACAAGTATTGTCAACGATATTAAAAAGTAAATTTCGGACAACTACTGTTAATAATTAATTAAACAAAATAAAAAACCAATTTTAGTAAGCAATCGTAAGATTCAAGTCATTAAAATAGAACAAATAAAATCAATGAAACTAAGATAAAATACCAGTAATATTAAACTTGAAAATTATGAGATTTCTACTTATTAAAAACTTATTATATTTATCTTAATACACATACACACTGAAAGGAGGAAGCCATGCCGTTGTAGTGAATTACGTTAAGTTAGATTTAGTAATTAGGAAGATTAGGTCATGAGTAATAGCTTTAACTTACATATATTTAGGATTAAATTTTCTAATGTAATTTTTATGATTAAAATTGAAAACATAAATAATTAAAATTTCTAAATACAAACCCACTTGCAATCCACGGCAGTTTAAATTTGAAATACCAAACTTACCTGCAACCCATAAAATTATCGGTAGCGAGAGGGTGGTTTTTGCAGGTTTGCAGGTTCATGAGTAATTTTGCCATCCCTATCCATTGCCAATAAAAGATTGGTATTGTTATAATATATTTACCACCCGTATTGGAGGAACAACCATATTGTTCTAGAATTTCAGGCTTTCTACATCTGACAAAATAGCATACATAAGGCACGAAGGAAAATCATGTGAAGAGGATAAGGATTTAGTGCTGTCTTGATTTTTATACCGACGTTTTAGAAAAAATGTGCTTAGATAAATATCAAATTGTATATTGTTATAAATAGATGCATAACAAAAAATTATTAAAAGATCGGCACTGGATTGAAATTCATATGATAAAATGTGTGATAAGCTTAAAAGTACACACACACACAAATCAGAGTTGCATAAAGAAATATTGTTTAGCTAAATAATTATCAATTAACACTCTCACTTGATGAGGATTATTAAAAAAAATTAATATTATTATTCGCAAGTACAAATTAGTTTAATTCAGTAAGATTGTTTGAGAGTGTTACAATAGGTTTGGATTTCAAATCATGCTACTAATAGAATTAACGAGAAATCTTTTGATCATCTAACTAGGCGAGGTTAGACCTTGCAGGCTGGGGCGGCCGTAACGATTGAAAAAAGAAAAAAAAAAGTAATTAATAGGAGCCAAAATAGAAAAAATATTAGAAAATGATAAAACGTATAATAAAACTGAGTAGCCGTGGCTAGGAATGGCAATTCAACCCGCACCCGACCCGGACCCGGATGAAACCCGGATTTTCCGGTCCGGGTTCAACCCGTACCGGATTAAATAAAATCCGGATCCGGATGTTATTTTAAAAAGCCGCATGTGTCCGGGTCCGGTTCCGGGTTTAGGTAAACCCGTACATCCGGAACCTAGACCCAGATATATATTAATTTTTAAAACTTATTTTTAATATAAATAGGAAAGCAAAAAACCCAAATGGTGCCCTAGCAGCTCATTACACTTTCCCAGTTGCACAAACATTTCCTCTCTTTTTCCCTCTTCAGCTCATCTTCATCAAATCAAATCATCGTCGCATCACTTGCCCATCTTCGCGGCTATTCAACATCATCATCATCATCATCAGCCGCCGTCACTTTCAAGAACGATACTCGAAAATATTTTGATGGGAATCTTGTTTTTGGTCATTTTAGTAATAGTGTGTGCGAGTGCGAGTGTGAGTGAGAGAGAGAGAGAGAATGTGGCTTACTCGATGCCACTTATCATGCTTTCATCTTTTTTCATCCAGTGCGAGGTGGTGTGGTAGTGTCTGTCTTTGTTGGCTTTTTGGAAAACTTGTTGCTTTTAATGGCGTATTACTTCTTCTAAATATGCAATCAATGTAAACTTATTTGCATTACCCCTCCAGCTTTCCCATCACCATTAAAAGTGCTTTGGCTGCTCCTTGACTCCTGACTTCCTGCTCGCAACTAAAGCTAGTTCTTTAGCTCTCTTTACTAATGTTTTGAACGAGCCGCCACATTGGGTTGCTGATTCTGGGCAGCCAAACAAAATTGTTGTTTTTGTTAATTAGTTCCCAGATGAAATAATTTTTCTTTGATTTGCTGAAATCCTGGATATGGATTTCTATTTGATTTTTTTAGTCGAATTTAGTTTTTTTTTTTTTCAATTGGATTCATCAATTCGAGTTGGAAACCCGCAGCCCGGGAACCCGGATTTTTCCGGGTTGAACCCGTACCGGACCCGGAGTGGAAAAATGCGGGTTTATTTCCGGGTTCGGTACAGAAAATATTTGTCCGGGTCCAAATCCGAAATGGTTAAACCCGGACCCGGACTCGGATTTTGCCATCCCTAGCCATGGCCCCTTAGGGCGCTCATCAAGCTCCGCCCTTTGTTGCCCAATCTTTACTTACAACTTAGGGGAGACTTATTTGAGAGCGTGGATATACAATTTGATGATATTACTATTTCTCTTTTCCTGATAGCTAGGATAGGGATACTCCTTGCTTACTCGACGACTCTTTAGGCTTTAAAGCCTTCATTTTATTTTTTTTTGAAAGGAGATTTGGTTAAAATTTATCAATTCTTTGTGTTTTTTTATGGATGATTCATGAGGTATGGGTTTTCGAATCTCACACATATAGGTGGAAAGGAATTTAGTTTTAATTGATACTATGCTTAATAAAGAATAAGGTTATTTTAAGTGATAATGCTACCAATGGCCTTTAATTAAGAACTTTAAGGGAAAAAACAAGGGATCGAGATTCTCTATTGATCTGATCATATCCTGGGCAAATAAATCAATTGCTGATTTGTAGTTATTAAATAAAAAAAGTTAAATTTTACCCATACACTGCTACTAAAAGACACATGGCTTAAAAAGCTCAGAAGAGATCAGATGAGGAGAGGATCATTTTCCAAAAAAAAAAAAGTTAGAAAGATGATCTCCATTTAGTTTCCAAACAGAGCATTGGCTTGAAGTTTTCGATGGCCTTGTAATGATTTATGAATACTTTTTGAAGCTCTCAACAAGGCTTCAATCTTAAGGATCTCTCGTAACAATGTCAAATGGTGGTTGTATGATCACTCCTCTCGTACAGTTCGAACATTTCTTTTGTACGTATCTAAGAAAACTCCAAAAATGAAGCAAAACAAGAACAATAAAATAAAAATAAAGATACCATGAGTTTTGTGTGCTACTGCTAAGTGCTAACGGGAACCAGAAGGCATTGCTTGCTTATAATGAAAGGTGATAATAATGATAAAAGGATATATAGCAATTTGTTTTCAGGAATCTTGGAACATCCAGGTGATGTACATAACAAAAAACATGCAATAAGTTTATCAATCGATTCGATTCTCATTAGAAAACAGAAAGAGAGAGAGAGAGACTAATAATACAACATGTTGCCCGTGATTCAATTCCCCAACAAAAGTAGGTGACACTTAAATAATATGGATGTCAATTTATTTTGCCATATAAGGCAAGTTTATATATATTTTTTGATATATAGATAAATACGGATGTAGAAAATCAAAGAAAACAAGAACTTATTGACATGTGTGATTTAAGGACCACTAATGGGGCCATATACATCGGACCACAAAGGATAATGATTGTTTAATTAATTAATACCGTCATTAATCCCTCCTCAATCACCTGGGCTATCATATTAAATTTTGTTCTTTAAGTGTACGTCGTTCTCTGCCACAGACATGAACAGCCACTCAAATTCTATCAATTCAGAACTTTAACTAATGTTTTCCCAGAAAAAAACAAAAATAAAATTAAAATTAAGGCTCCCACCATTTGATTAACAAGCCCCTTTTTTGTTTCAATTAAGGGTAAAATTATAATATAGATAAACTAGTAACATGAAGAGAGTGCATTATCACGTATTCCAATACAATTCAAGTTTAATTTATTCATCAGAATTCTTACTCAGATTGCCATTTTAAAAAATGAGTGCTCCCGAATGTATATATCTTAATTAATCATGAAAAAACATACAAACACTTGACAATTAAATAATTAAAGGTGTATAATCGAGAGTACTCTAGGCTTTCTTAATATTTTAATAATGAAAATTGCGTGTATCTAACAAAAGATAGTAGACATCAAAAACACTCAAGACTTTCTCATTGTCTCTCGAACAAAAGTTGTGTTTGATTGTGTTTTGTGTGAAACACATTTGTTGACGTCGATCACCTTTAATCGATATAATGGCAGAATATTCATTGCAATAAAATGGAACATGAAATATATATGTCTTGACGCAGAGACGAAAGAAAGAAAAAGAAAAAGCTCTTAAAGGACAAGTAATATGACAAATGGCATACTTATCGAAATATAATTGAAATCGTTTGATGTTGATTGAAAGCAACACTTATCTAGAAATTGAAAATAATAGCATGTTTATGTCCGTTAAGAGACTCTGAGTAATAATATAACCACAAAATTTCTCGTATAAATTATTTTTTATTATATAAATTGATGTGCTATATTATGGTTTCTTGAATGAAAATATTATATGGTCCACCTAATTTATTTTATTATTTCATATTTTTATTATGTCAATCATGTTATATCACACTAGTTTGTACAAAAATATGTGATTATAATATTACTCTTAAGAAAATAACAATGATTTTTCTGTGGAAGAAAACTTTAAATTGTAATTTTTTTAGAAAAAATGAAAATTTCAAAATGAGTGGCCAGTACAGAATTATATATCACAAACTTTACATTATATTTCAATTTTATAAAAGCTGACGTTAAGTTACGTGCACGTAACTTACGTTCCCCTCATAAGTACTGTAACTATAAAAATAACGTAAGTTACGGGCACTTAACTTAGCCCCTCCTTTTATAAAAGCTTTTTGGTCAAAAGAGGCTTGGCACGACAAAATTTTGATGCATCACGTCTTCGAGACAGGAATATCTTGATACTTTTTAACGATCCACGTAAAATGCCTCGTGTCACGAGGTGGTTAAATGATTACAGGGAGTAGGGACCCACGGCCATGCGATGGGACTTAAGTGAATGGTTGAAACCATGGCTTTGGTTTAAATTTATGAAAAATCGTTGGAAAATCAATTTATATTAAGAGTTTGTATTTTTCGTAATTTGTATATATGCAAGGACTTTAGGAATTAAACAATTACAAATTCAGATCGGCCAAAGATATGACGATGACACTGCGCCGGGGTTGTTAAAAAGGTTGGAGGAATTATAAAATAATCTAATGTAAAACGATAAATTATAAGTTTTGTTTTATTTGTTGTTTTTCCCTTCAATGTTTTCTAGATAATACATGATGAGCAAATCTGATGGTAACCAATTTTTCAGGATTATTAGTCGTTTAGTTTACTTAAAACATGTATTGTACATGAGCAAACGCCGTAGACATATTAACAACATAGAGATAAACAACTTTAAAATATTGTCGATTGATAGGGATCGCATAATGTGGAATCCAATAATTAAAGATGTAAAAAAGTGTCATTACAAATACCAATTTCCAAAGTTATATATCACTCACATAGATTCAGATTATAATATCATTGAAAAAGTGCGAAACCCCCCCAAAAAAAAAAGAAACTATAATTAGTTGATTAATTAATTAGGCATTGGCCATGCATGCAGAACACGTGATTGAGCTACCCTCCTGCCATGCAGATGCAGCCGCCTAAGTCCATAGAAACAATATTAATTGGAGAAAAAGAGTAATAACAATAATTAAGTTTTAGAAGTAAATGACGGCGACTCGTGGGACTCATGACTCGTAGTCAGATGAGAGGGGTACAAATCATATATGTATATATATGTGTGTGTGTGTGTGTGTGTGTATAATGCTTAATGGCTAGGGTATTGGCGATGTGATGTCTGAAGTGAGAAGGCGGCAGTGCCCGTGGTCTGAAACCCTAACAAGAAAAGGAAATATTAGCGTACGGCGCTTTCAAAGACCAATACGAACGGCTAGCTGCAAGCTCTTGATTTTTCTCGTTTTATCTTTTATGTGCCTCTCACGTAGTATAAAATAATAATAATAATTTATCAATTAAACCAACTACCAATATTAAACGCACTCTTCTCTTAAGCGTAGAACTTGAACTTTGCAACGATGTTTATGAGTGAATTAATCTGATCATCCTCAACCTCCTTCATTCGTCGACGTTTGTGAGGTGTGGAATCGGCAAACTTGACGGGGTGAATTAATTGAGCGAAAGGCGGATTGGAATGAAAGTTAATTAATGACATGGTTATTGAATCAATTATGAATGAATCCGACAGAGATTTGAAACTGACTGACAGCTGGCTTAATTTGTTAGCTATGAAATTTACGTGTGATGTGTGCTGTCGTTGTCCAGTTAGGACAATAATTAGTATTTATATCTTATCATCCAGAAAACCAACACCTTTTAACTCAAATCTTTGGACTATTCTCTCTTTTTAAATCAGTTTTATTTGATTTGATAAGATTCTTCGGTATGGGCAAATCATATCGTCATTGCCCATTACTAATTAGGTCATAGATATTATTAACTCCTTATGTATTATGACAGTACAAAGTGCATATACATGCACACATCCTTGAGCTTTTAAATTGATTCAAGGCCTTAATTCTTGGGTTTTCCTTCTTTTTCGTTCTTTTTATACAAAATTTGGACGGATGGATTATTTGGAGTCAAGTAGAATTAAATTTAATTTGCTGGTTATGTATTTAACTTGTGAATTACATATACGTATAGCTTTCTTGATTCAGTAGATCTATAGTATTCAATGTAATTGATGATCAACTTAATTAATTACGGTATGTGTATAACAATAACAGTAGTAGTTAATAAATTAATTTCACACGTGAAAGCATTATAATCATATAAAGAACTTTAGCACATGGGCCATGGCAACGTCTGAAAGCTGTAAATAGCGCGTATCGAGCGATCGAAATCGAATCTTAGAAAATTGAAAAACAAAACGAGAGTGAATGAAGAGGCAACGCTGCAACTTGCCCAATAATTCAGCCGAAAAGTGGAAATTAATAATTATAGTATTTTGCCCTCGCTTTAATTTGGTAATATTACCTGGGTATCCTTATCAGGAAAGTATATTTTATATAATAATAATAATAGTAGTAGTAGTAGTAGTAATAAGAAGAAGAAGAAGAAGAAGAAGAAGAAGAAGAAGGCTATCAGTTTGTTTCATTGCCATTATTATCAAGTCTAAAGCGTATAAAAAATATTTTACCTATACCTAACAAATCAAATTTTGACAATGAGATCTCGTGTATACTGATATAACAACCCATAGTTTGATACCAATAACAATCATATAATACCGGTAAATAAATTATGGGTCTAGAAAAAATTTTTAGTAGGAAGATCAATCTGTTCAGAAAATTATAACATATGTATTACTACTCAAAAAAATACTAAGAAGAAGAAGAAGAAAGATGGAAGAACCAAGAGATGGAGAAATGAGAAAGGAAACCAACCCCTTTTCTCCTTCTTACTTGAGTTATTTCCCACTTTCTTCCCTCATATTTTTCAAATACTCACGTACTACCCCAAAAAAAAAAAAAAAGAATAAAATATTACTAAACAAGTTTTTAGAGTTAAATTTCTTTCAATAAAATTGTCGCAATACATTAAATATCTAGTAACTCTAAAAAAATCAATTTAAAAAATAAAATATCATTTTAATAATTTTTAAAGGCTTATTCTATTGAGTTGAAATAATGTTTGAGTTTGTTTTCATTATTAATGTTGTACAGTTATTAATATTTAATGGATTGTTAAAATTTTTATTGAAAGGAGTTTAATATTAAAATTATTTAGTTATATTTTATTCTTTTTTTTGGAATATGTTTTCAGAAGTACAATAGAAAAAAAAAGTTATAAAAGTTCTGCTTCATATGTAGTCTTCAAATATGAGGGGTGAAAGTAGGTAATACTAACTCCAATAAGGAGGAGGTTACCCATTGAGAAATAGGCTAGCATAAGTTTCCATAGAGACTGTGATTGGAAATGAATCTTGGTTTTTTTCTTTTTACTGTAATACCCATACAACAATTTTTTTAGGGATATAAATGAAAAGAAAAAGTATGATAATTTATCAAATTAACTTTAAAAGTAACATAAAAATTTATAAAAATATTTTTATTACTACTTTCTTTTAGGATTAATTGGTAAATTAGTTTTTTATAAAATAATTATTAGTAAGTTTGTTGCACAATACAAAAAATACTACTATACTAGTTCCTTCACATTAATATTTATTTGCTAATTTACTAACAAAAAAAATTAGTGGTCCATTTACTAATTCACTTTTTTTTAAAGATAAATTAATTATTGTCAAAAAATTATTGCAAGAGTATTGTTATAAAAATTAAAAAATAAGGATAAGAATGTAAAATATTAAATTACAGGAGTGTTTTGAAGTATTTTTTAAAATATAATAACTAAATAAATATTTACATCAAAATATAAAGACGAAATAAGCATTTATCTTTCATTTAAGGAAGAGTTGTGTGTGGGCTTGAATCTCAGACCTAATTAATAAGAGCAAATTATGAACCATTTTAGTATAGTCCCTGGTGGTGGTAAATGATTAGTTGCAATAAATAAAAATCTAAGTTTTTAAATTGAATGAATAATTACGTGTACTCGATCACATCAATTGCTGCCCTTGTCTTTAAATGTTCCCCATGCTCGAGTTATGGTCGAGTTCTATGTACGTTGTCTCAATAATGTTATACATAAATAAGGGTTTCGTAAGGAGCGAATGCAGAAATGGACCACCAACAAACCACATCCAAAAGCATAAATATAGACAACAAATTGACGAAGCCGTTTAGATCGTTAATGAATCCAGGAATGAAATGTTTGACAGTGCAAAGACAAAAGATATAAATTTCATCATCAAACACGTGAACAGTCACGTGCATCGCAAAATTTGCAGACTACTTTGAAAAAAAAAAAAAACGTATGAATAGCACCAATGATTATAGCCACTACTAGGAGTGGATTTAGTCGAGCGTCTCGTTACCGTTGATGTGGAAACAGCACCATTTCCAAAAACGCCAGCTTATTATTACCAATTTGAATCGACAAAATGATGATAAAAGTGACAATAATTCTATAAGCCAGAGCATCATTTTCGAAAATGAGACACTTATACTCGCC
>NW_006262339.1:50473496-50477441 GCF_000493195.1 Citrus x clementina
GGATTGGACATCAATCCATATCTGATCCATGATTTTGCGGATTGTAAATTTTCAATCAAATCCAATCCAGATTGACGAATTCAATCCCAAATACAATTCATACATTTGCAAATCGGATGCGGATTTGACCCAATTCATATCCAATCTACTATTTTGCGGATTAACAATTTGTAATTATGCTCATTCTACGAACTAATTAGATAAAAAAATCTAATATAAAATAATTTTACTACCAATCAAATTCAAAATTGAATAAGATTTAAATAAATTAAGTGTTTAAATAAAATTAGAATAATACATTCAAAATCTCAAAATATAACACAATGAAAAGAAAAAATCTCATCTGTTGAAATCAATACATGAAAATTAACTAAAATTAATTGTTTAAAAAGTTATATTTGTTTATTTAATTATTTAATTATGTTTATTATATATTATTATTGGATAAGATATGTATAGTGTTAAAATAACTACATGTTAACTTATTTATTTATTAGTAAGTAGTACGCCACATTTACAAGTTTTATTTTTTAATTAAATAAATAAATTTTTTTGGGCAGATTTGTAGATTTTTACGGATTTACAGAAGCAAATCCATATCCAATCCATCGACTACAGATTTTCAAATTTTCAATCTAATCCACCAATCCACAGATCGAATTTTTGCAGATTAGACAAATTGAGCGGATTAGATTGGATTCTAAACACCCCTACTTATTAGTGAGATGCTAATGCAAATAACCAAAATATTATGTATTCATATAATTTGCTATCTAATTTTTATATAAGGTAAATGCCACCAGCTTAAAAACAAAAGATTAAAAGAAAAATATCCCAATAGCTTTCATGTTTGGCTACATATGCATTAACAAAAAATTATTTCTTCTAGTTGAATCTATATATTGATTCACTTGATTTTTTTATTGTATTTTGTGTGGCTAGAATTAGATTTCTGAAGCGTATAGGCAATAAAGTCACTTATCAGTGAGATGCTAATGCAAATAACCAAAATATTATGTATTCATATAATTTGCTATCTAATTTTTTATATACGGTAAATGTTCATTTAGTCCCAATATTTTGAAGTTAATATCTCAAAACATCCCTATATTAAATTATTAACAACCCTATCATTACTTTTTGTTGGCTTGCTTTTATAATATAACCTCTTACGATAATTTTTTTTACCTTTTTAAAAAGAAAAAAATTAAATTACTAATTTAATCCTAAAAAATAAAATAAAAACAAAAGAATATATATTAATTAATATTTTTGTTTTCATTATTAAATTACCAATTGGTAATTTAATCTTTTTTCTTCCTAATAATGTAAAAAAAAAAACATAATTTTCAGAGAGCAATATTGTAAAAGTAAGCTAAAATGAATAAAAAGTAACAATAGAGGCGTCAATAATTTAACGATAAAGATGTTTTGAGATATTTTTAAAAATATAATGACTAAATAAACACTAATTTCATAATATAAAGACTAAACTAGTTTTAACCCTGCCTGAGGATCTACTTGGGCTATCTTCCCCAAACGGCCCCAAGAAAATATTCATCATTGATATTGTCTTTTTCTACTACTTTCTCCTTCCTCCGGATATCTTTTCCTTCATAGATTTTTCGTTTTGTGTGTGTGTGTGTGTGTGTGTGTGTGTGTATGAAGGGATAAAATCCGTGCATTGTAGTTAGGATACAAACACCGACAGGAGAAGGGCCGCAGTTTGCACATTGCGGGTGCAAGGACAAAATAAAAAAAGATAAAAATCCCACTAATGGGAAAAAGTGGGAATTTTTTCTTTTCTTTTTCTCTATTTTTTCCTTTAAAGTAAGCATATAGAAAATACTTGTAAGTGGGTTATGGTTGTGCATCTCATAAACAAATGAATATAATAAAGAATCAAGATCCGCGAGTGTCTGCATGATTTGTTGATAACTACACTAGATTACTTTTCAGTAAAAAAATAAATCGAGTATTAATTATGAAAATTTTAAATTCATCCTCCCCTCTAAATACTTATATATGGCATTGAATTTGAAGTTCAATGCTTCTAGAATACCAAAGATTTTTCCTCCACAAATTATGGACCGACAGAGAAAATATTACGCAATTGCAAAATTGTCCAATCAAATCACGCTACATTGTAGCCGTCAAATTTTTTTTTTTTCAAGTGTATAATTAGTCCATTTTAGTCCATTTCAAAATATATTTGAGTATCAAAAATTTATTAGACTCGTATAAATCGTAAATAACGTGGTGCACTTATCCCACCCACGGCCCAGCTAATACTTTCTCCGGTAACCAAGCTTTCAACATCAAGTCAGTTACTCGTTAGATCTTTTTGGAATGAATAGCTGTTTAAAAAGAAAAAGAAAAAAGAAAAAAAAAGGGGGGGTATTTACCGGGACCGTCCTACTTAAATTTATAATTCTTGATTGACGTTGACAACCTATAACTTATAGCTTGCGGCCTGGAAAACGATGCTACCAATCGAACGATCACACTATCGCATCATTTCATGCAAAGTTAGTTGCTCAAGGTGATGTGAAATATATGCTAGCTGGTGATATGAGGGCGTGGCAAAAACTTATGTGTTGCTAAGATATTAAATCGTTAATGTGTGAGTGGTCGAGCGTCGCCTTTTCCCCTATTTTATATATATATATATATATTTATTTATTTATTTATAACCATATAATTAAAATAATAAATAATAAAGATCACATTATAATTTTGATTGTGTGATTATAAAACAACTCTAATATGACCAAATCCAGTATATAAAGAGACAATCAGACAAGAGTATTTTTCATATTTTTGTGTAAACTTATTAAATAAGACTAAGGACCCACGACCGCCCATTTAAAAAGAAAAAAATAAAAAATAAAATAAAATAAGATCACGTTTTTTGTTTGCCACTGTTCAATATCTTACTAGTTAATTATTATAAAAAAAGTGATTGGCTTGCTACCGTTGAATGTCTTACTAATAAATCAACTTGGCTTATTCTCCTCTTGGACCCATGGGTTTCATTGGCGACACTTAAATTTGATGATTTGATCGATGAATTACCATATTTTTCATATCTTTTGCAATGATGGCTGATTTTGTAACAAACGGGGTTGCTCTTAGTATGTTTTTATTTTTGGATGAATGCTTACTAAAGTGGTGTAGTTTTATTGAATTAAATTGAAAATGTAGCAGCAAAACACAGAAAATGGAGTAATCATATTTTAAAGCCAAACAAAATTTACAAGAACTAGTTAATTGATAACTAGACAGTCTAAAAATATTCTCATACAAAAGAGAAGCAACGTCAAGGGTTGCTCTTGGTATACATCTTCATGAAATTAATTAAAAAAAGAAAAGAAAAGAAAAAGTAAATGGTTATGCACTATGACATCTTTTATTTTGATTTCTTCTAAATGGTCAAGTGAATTTTGCCGCATTTTGAGCTTAATCATTAAAGGGTGATTTCCTCTTTTTTTGGTTTCTTTTGGTAATGGATGGACTTAGTGGAATTAACTTTTCCTCTTTTTATCTGAAGCGGAAAAAAAGAAAAAAAAAAAACTGTTTTTTTTCTGTTCTCCCCTCCCCCCCCCCCAAAACCCAAAAAAAAAAGATCATCTCTGTTAAATAACTTTATTTTTAACGACCCAATTTTTTTAATCATTTCTATCTTAAACTGTCGCCTCTAAGTTTTCTTTAATAGCAAAAAACCCATAGCCGTTATACAGACAATATATAAAGGGGATCACAAAAATTAATAAAGAAGAAAGGACAACAAAAATTAAAAAAAAAAAAGAAGACAAAATTCATCAAAAAAAAGTCCAATTGACATATTGCCACTTGACAAACTAAAATTATACGCTAGATATTTATTAATGAAATCAATTGACATTTTATTTTTGAATACTGTTATACATAATTGTACTGATATAT
>NW_006262339.1:50477541-50479128 GCF_000493195.1 Citrus x clementina
CCAGATTCTTTAAACACTCCCTAATATTCGAGAGGTATCCACTTCACTCTCATTTTGTGAGGAAAAGACTGACTCCACTCAATTATTTGATAATTGAGGAAAAACTAAAACTAAACTTCATAATGCTTTTATGAAGGCTCGAACCCTTGTTCTCAACATTGTAAGTGCAATAGTTCTCCCACTAGACCAAATGCCCATTGGTAATCAATTGACATATTAATGAACTGATGTGTGATATGATCTGGACAAACGATTATTTGCTACAAGAAGTAATTTTTACTTCAATGAGATTGTATCGAGTGATAAAAATGTATCTCATATCAAATAAGATCAGTAACATAAAGTGAGTTTCGAACAGTCATTTCGATTTGGCAAAGCTCGTCTATTTTAGAGGGTATTTATAATTATCTTTCTTTATATACCTTCTTCTTTTATTTCTTTAGTAATCTTTTTTATCATTATAAAAAATTGATTTCAAAGACTTTTGATACAAACTTCAAATATAATCTGCTAAAGCACATATAAGTTATAAAGTGTATGGGATTAAGCATATTTGCGCTTAATAATTTAGTGTCGATGTCAAATGCTAAAATATGACATTCATAGCTGTTATATTATATAAATTATTTATTTATCACCATCCACCTTGATGATCAAACGCCATATATATAATAATAAAGATATATTATTACACGTCAATTTAATTTTGTCTGGTGTTAAAATACTGTAATTTTTAAGTTACAACTATTATAAAAAAAAAACTATAATCATGATATAAAATTAATAACATGTGATAAACATAATTTTTAAACAATAATTTTAACCAAAAAAAGATATTAAAGTTTTTTTTTATCTTACAATTGTGTAATAAAGTCCATTCAAATTTTAAACTAAATAGTAAATATTTATCAAACACTTTAATATTATAACTTTTAACCTACAGCTACCCAATTATACAATACTAAATAAAAAGTTTATATAATAGGGTCTTAGCCACACCCTATGTAATATAATATATTGATAAGCAGCCGCATCATCAGCCAATAAACTTGGAAACTAGCCAATTGCAAATTCAGAGCAGAAGATCATGTCATCAAAACAGCAACACCGGTTTCAAAAATAAGAATCTCTGAATTCTTTTCCTATAATCATGTGATTAGTCTCCTTCAGAATCCTGTAGTTAGACTTCGAGCGACGCTTTGACTTAACAATAATATTACATCGACATAGTTAAAATACATATTTTAAAGGGTAAAGCTCATTTAATCTCTATATTATGAGTTTACTATCTATTTAGTCTTAAACTATTAAAAATATCTCAAAACATCCATGCCATTAAACTATTGAAACCCCTTGCCAATACTTTTTGTTCTTTTTAGTTTATTTTTACAATATTGTCCTCTAACATTAATTTTTTTTAGACATTAATAAAAAAATTGAATTATCAATTTAATCCCAAAAAATAAAATACAAACAAAAATAATATATATTAATTTTTGTGAAAGCTCACGTATGTGCAAATAATTAATATTGCAAAAAAACTAAATTACCAATTTTTTTGAACATTAATAAAAACATTAATATAGA
>NW_006262339.1:50481137-50483661 GCF_000493195.1 Citrus x clementina
AAAAAATAAATCCAAATTTTTAAATAATTTAGGGGATTTTTATTAAATCCCAAAATTTTGTAATTACTTTTATAATTATAATTTTTATAAAAAAAATTTTATTAAAAAAATTCTAATTTTTGGATTTATTTCTTTATTAAATGTAGGGTATTTTTATAATTATAATTTTTTTATTTTCAAAGATTTTACAAGAAAAAATGATCTTTTAATTTCTTTAGGGGTAAAATTATCATTTCGTTTAAATTATTTAACGGTGTTAATGTAAAAGTGGCTAATTGATTCAAATTTCAAAAGAAAGGTGGTGCAATGATAATTTCCCAAATAATAATATATATTCTATTTGTTTCTATTTTATTTTTGGGATTAAATTAATAATTTAATTTTTTTCTTTTTATCAATGTCCAAAAAAAAGAAATTTTATTATAAGAGAGTAAAATTGTAAAAGTAAGTCAAAATGAACCAAAAGTAATAGCACAGATATCAATAATTTAACAATATGAATGTTTTGAAAAACTTTTAAAAACTCAGGGACTAAACAGACATCAACCTTAAAAGATATGGGCTAAACGAGCTTTTAAATGAAGGGTTAGCAACTGATTATTGTTTATCCTACGTTATGCGTTAATGCACTCTTTTTTTTTAAAAAAAATTAAGAATGTACAAGTTCTTCAAATTCTTCCTTCCATACTCTTCAAGTAAGTTTTGTTATCTGCCATGACTATGGTAATACCTTCCATACAATGCCTATGTTACCCCAGGTAATATGCCTTGAGTTTCTCTCGTAACCCACCGTAGATGATGTCAGAATCTTGTGTATTTTGAGTGGGATACCTTTCGAAGGCCATAACTTGGGCTATAAGTATATATTTTCGGCGTATAATATACCATTTTAAACTTGGCGGCGAAACAAATCAAACCCAGGTCGAGCCAGAAATTCCTCTTCTTTCCTGGTCATTTTCTTATTTTTCTTGATTCTTTTAGGATTTTTATTTTTTTTAGAACTCGAATTTGAGTACGATTTGTTTTTCTTTTTTTTTAATTTTGATTAAGAGAATTTTATTATAAGATAATATTTTAAATTTATCTATTTTGGTAAATTCATCATATTTAGAGTTATTATATAAAAGGATCAAAACCTTAATTTTATACTATTCATAATAAGGTTGGCAAAACCCCGGGCCAGGTCCGGGTATCGCAATGACTGGACCCGAACATGATGCAATAGATGTCCGGCCGGGTTGTGCCGGGTATTAATCCGGGAACCCAAATTTTATATTTTTTAATATTTTATGTGTATTTTTTTTATTTTTTGGTAATTTTATAAGTTTTAAATTTATTTTAATAAAATTTGACATGAAAATATGAACTTTAAGTATTTAAAACTTTATATATGTGTAATAAATGAGTCAAATAAATATAAATATTTAAAATAATATATATTTTATAATATTTTTTAAATAAAATCTGGATTTATCAAGTGATATCCAAAACCAACCTGACTTCATAATTACCTAACCCACAATGCACGGGTACAGTCCGAATCCGGACCAAATGGGTATTTTTAACCCCCCTAATTCAGAATTAATTAACAAACTTATTATTCAGAAACCTTTGTTTTCTTCTTTCAATCTACTTTCAACGTTTGTACTCTGTCAGTTGATTTAACACTTATGATGATTTAATGCTCAAAAAGCAGACACGCAATAAATGAATTTAAACGGCTTATCCACTAAATAATTGGTAAAAGAGTTTGAGCTAGTTCGCATTGATCGAGATGAGGTAGCAACAATTTGGTAGATGGTTAGGAAAGATTGTACAGTAAAATTTCTCTAAATTCATATTGTGGGATCTACTAATTTTATTATTATAAGAAGATTATAACTTAAGTAAGATTTTTGTTCAAAAATTATTATTTTGACTTAATAATTCTTAATAAAGTAATATAGAGATAAAGAGATTAATAATTAATTCATGGAGCATGTCAATCCATGAAACTTTAAACATAATTGAGCAGTTAGAAATATTTTGCTTCAAGAAAAATGTGTCATTACTATTAAATTAGTATGTATCCGCTAGTTCAAAAATATAGTAACAAGTTTTAAAAAAATAAATCATTGCCTCAAATAACTTTAGAAAAATATTTTATTCTATGTTAAACTTTTAATATAATATAAGTACACTTTTACAATATACAAATAATTATAACTCACTTAAGATGGGATTTAGAAAATTTGTAATTTATTATAATGTAGAGTTTATTCTTATTTATAAATAGCCTAAATTATGATTAAATTTTTTATGATTATATAGAAATTATTCCTATATAGAGTATATTATAGGAAATTTTTACTGTAATTTATTGTCAATTTTCTAACGGTGTCAGATAAGGCAAGAAGTTATTTATAGTAATTAAGTCTGTACCCTATTGTCAAATTAAAGGAGAAGTTTATGTGATGTATTGTCATGAAAAGAATATAATCGTCAGTTCTTTTTAAGAAATTTTGCGAGTCTTTCTTTGATTCAA
>NW_006262339.1:50483761-50485274 GCF_000493195.1 Citrus x clementina
TTTTTCCATTTTTTACCCCATTCCCTTAATGCAATTTTTGGTTAAAATATTAATAAAAAAAAGGGGGGGGGGGGGGGGGGGAGGGAACAAGGAATTCTCGTTTAAAATATAACGGCTGTGTCACAAAAATAATAAAAATAGGGATACGTTACCATGGGGGGTATCGTGACTGTTTCAATAAAAATTTGAACACGTTATCCCGTTGTTTTCGCGAAATAAGAACAAAAGTTAAAGAAACTAATTTTAGAACCTTACTACTTTTAAAAGTTATTTTAAAACTTAGTTTCAAAAAAAATTATTTTAAAACTTTTTTTCTTAATAAGGTGACATTACTTAATCAATTTTTTTCTAACTATTTATGTTCATCTCGGTGAAATGGGGGAAGATTTATTAAAAGAAAAAATTGTCGATTAATTAATTAGTTAATCAATTTTAAAAAATACATCACTTGCGCAAAGTTATGACATCGCATTCTTCATATATAATTAGATTGAAAATTATGAAAGTTCATAATTCGCTTGACCAATGTCATATATATGACACTTTATTTGGATTGATATTAATCTAGAATAACCAACATTACCCATGAATTTTTTGGTTGTAAAATTTGGTAATTTTCAAACATTAATTATATACGACAATGATTGAAGTGATTGTTAACGTTATATGAAATCGAAAGTGAAAAAAAAAAATTGCTTAATTTAAAATATTATATATGGGGTAATTACATCTTGCACGATCATTATTGAATTTTTATCATTTGTATCAAATAAGTCCCAGACCAAATTACTCCTAAAAATATTGAAATTTGACCAATACAGATGTAAGGGTATGGTAGCCTAAAACCAAAGAAGCAGAGAGTATTTCAGTTTGTTCATTTTTCAAAATCTTCCTTTGTTACTTTTAAAGTATGTACATTTAGCTTATATTGTTTACTCTATTACAATCTTGTTGCTGAGAATATTATAGTTCTAAAAATTATTTTAAAACGTTATTCTTAATTAGGAGGCATTAATTAATCAATTTGTGCATTTTTTCCCTTTTCTTTTTCAAGCTTCGGTGGAACCAAGGGAATCTTTATTAAAAGAAAAATGGTCAATTAATCAATTAGGTAACAGTTAATAAAACTTCATCACCAACAAAAAGTTATGACACCTCATTCATCAATTGTTAATTAGAAAGTTATCGCTCTTCATTTGGGTTAATTTAAAATGAGCAGCATTACTCTTCAATTTTGGGTTGTAAAAATTGGTAATTTTTAACCAATGAATAAATAATGGATTTGGATTGAAATGATTGTTAACTGTATATGAAATTGGATGAAAATAGAATATTATATACGGGGTAATAACATCTTAATAGTCCTTGGAGACTTTATCATTTGCAACCAATGGGTCCCTTATCAAATTACCCTTGTAATATTGAATTTTGATCATCACAAAGTAAGGGTGCGTAGCCTAACACGAAGGGGGTATATTAGTTAAGGTTACCACACAGATCGATCGCACTCCGA
>NW_006262339.1:50486994-50488384 GCF_000493195.1 Citrus x clementina
TTAACATAACAAGAAAATAAAAAAAAAATTAAAATTGTATTTGTTCCATTATTATTGACAAAAGAGATCACTATTGACATGTGTTATTGAAAGATTACATAGTGTAATTACGTATTTCTTATAAACAGATCTAAATTAATATACATACGCATGTTTGATTTCTTTATGTCTTTAGTGATTTAGGAAATATTTATCAATGGACTAAAAATAAAATTCTATTCACAAACTTATATAATACAAGCAACTTGAAAATTACCTATTGTTTATTAAGTAATTATTATGTAACCACTAAATCAAATAAACATTGAAGATTAAATCTTTTAAATTTAAGGGTCTATGATAACCTTATTGTCAATACTGTAAGAAATTCGTACAGTATTATGAAAAAAAATCCTTTAAAAATATGATTTTTAAAAAAATAATATTTAACCTTCTTGACGTAGTTGGATTAGCTTTTGTCCTATATATTCATCTGCTTCTAAAGTTAAAAGCAACTAACAAGATCAATAGAGCGGTCGAATATGTATAAGCATAAGTTTATTGATAGTTGGAGGCATCAATTCATTTAATAGGGAGGGGATATTTACTTCTCAGTAAATCCACCTTATTTCAAAAAATTGATATTATTTTTTTAAAAGTTTAAAGAAAGAAAATTTTAAGTAATTAATGAGAATTCGATTGATTAATTGTTTAAATTTTCTTTTTATTTAAAATTATTAAAAATAATATGAATTCTTATAATATTTTTTTTAAAAATGGGGTCGGTTTGGAAATATTACCATTTAATTTATAGTATGATCATATGGTTTTAAGATTGGCTATTAGTATGATTTTTCTGATGATTTTTTTTATAAGATGTGATCGTAATTAATACATAAAATTATATATATGCAATAAAATTTTAATTATATTGTAATATGTAAATAGATACGTAAACTAGTGGCATAAAATCTTTAAAAGACAAATGGATGTAAATTCCAACGGTGGATTTTCACCAGTAATGTAATGGCATTCATGTTGTGAATTCACCAGAGTAAACTAGTCAACAGAATGACATATCACAATTACACATGGTCCTAATTATTTATATTCAGTCAATTTCTTATACGGCTTTGATCGAGAATCAAATCTCTCTCTCTTTCTCTCGCTCTCACTTTCTCGTGGTCCATGCATATGCATGAAACTTGAATTTTTTCGCTGAAAATCGATAATTCCATCAACACGATTTATTCATTGGAAAATGAGAAAATCAACATATAAATTTTTTCATCCAAATAACTAGCATGCAATTATTTATGTGAAAATTATTAAGCACAGACTTTACACATTTTAGAATATAAATTGGAGGGGAGACAACGCTGTCTAGTACCACTGCTGCTGCTATGAAATG
>NW_006262339.1:50488805-50492241 GCF_000493195.1 Citrus x clementina
CACATTTTAGTTCAGTTTGGACTCAGCTAAGTTGCAGCATCTGCAACTAACAGCTGAGTCCTTTATGGCCTTGCATCAGCCAAGTCCCACCAGCTTTTCCTCTCTCCTGCAACAGCACGTAAGCTGCTCATTGGCTATGTTACATACAGAATCTGTAACATAGCAAGCAAGCTCCGTTTAGTTCATTCTCAATAATTCGTTTTTATTTGACTCAAAAAATGTGGCAGGCGGAAACGCCTAATAAAGTTTAAAACCACTTACTGGTAGACTGCAGCAAAATATTCTCCATATAGACAAGGACAGTAATGCATTCTTTAAGAACATATTTTCTTGACTCCTACCTGCCATCCGTTAATAATAGTCTGCATTTTTCTGCTAGTAAAAAAATAAAAAATAAAAAAGCATAGAACCCTCAAGTTTTCTCATTAAAACTTATAATAAACTTTTTATTGTACATACAATTACTTTTTATTTGATTTTTCAGAGACTCTTTGTGCAAAGAATTACGGGTATACACGCTCTCTCTCTCTCTGATGTACATACTGTTAACATATTAAAGACTCTAATTATTAGAATTTACAAAATTAATGCCATTCCTATTGAGAACTCATTACTCAGTCGAGAGTTGAAATAGAAATAGAAAAAGAAAAAGAAAAAAAATTAATTCAGAAACAGAAGAGAATATATATATATATATAAAATCAAGGCCCAAAGTTGTAACCATATAGAAAACGTGCTTGAAATCTTAGGTCTGTACCCCCACATGCAAGCAAAAGAACGCAAGAGAAAAATTTAAAAAAAAAAACACTAAATAGTGTGTATATAAATAATAATAATGAATTGATCATCTCGAGTCTCCTGCAGGGCCATCATTTTGTAGTAAAACAAAAAGGGGAAAAAAATGAACAGAGAAAATATGTCCGAGTCAGATTTGGCTCTCCTGGAGTCAATTCGCCAACAACTTCTGGAGGATGACTTTGAAATTTTCACGACGTTTCCTTCAGAAACATTACCAATCAACAATAATGAAACATTAAATTCCCCTGTTTCGAGCTTCAATAGTTTCTCCTTCACAGAGAATATCAATGAGTATCTATCACAAGGGGTTAGCTCTAGCTCGCACTCCTCCTTACATGACGGCGTCAATGGAGGGTGGATTTCGTTTGATGATCAGCTTGGTCGTAATAATGATATTGGAAGTGCAATAGCAAATATTGATACGAGTATGACTTCTCCTCCTCATCCTCCTCCTCTTCCAACTCCACAGATGGATGTGGCACGTGGGACTCACGTGAGGATGCAGTATAGAGGCGTGAGGAGGAGGCCGTGGGGGAAGTTTGCTGCGGAGATAAGGGACCCTAAGAAGAATGGGGCAAGAGTTTGGCTGGGCACCTATGATACCCCTGAGGGTGCAGCATTTGCTTATGATAGAGCCGCTTTCAAGATGCGAGGCTCCAAGGCTAAGCTCAATTTTCCTCACCTCATTGGCTCAAATGTTGAGCCCCCGGTTAGGGTTACCAAGAAGCGTGGGTCTCCAGAGCCTCCTTCCTCTTCTTCGTCTCTTTCTTCATCATCATCCGTTGTGTCCTTTAGACCCGGGTGAATTAATTATTAGTATCAGAGCTGCTTTGCTTAATTTTCTTAGATTCAAATTTACATAACATGTAATCGTACTTCTTCTTAATAATTTCTTTTCAAATCGATTGCCCCGTTTACCCTTCTTTCTTTCTTTCTTTCTTTATTTATTAGTTCTTTTTTCTTTTGTAATTTAATCTGAAATGAATCTTCCATATCAGAATTAGCATGCAGATACAGTATAAATTATAAATTATTAGCTGAATAACTTGATCAACTATCTCTACGAATTGAAATTCCCAGACAAACAGTATTGACAAGTTTAATTTATTCAGAAAGACTGCTTTCTTTTTTGACCAAGAAAAGGTCATAAATTACGAATGGTAAAAGAGAAAGAAGGGGGGATATGTATGTATGTTGCTTTAGATTCCTCTCTTACTACAAGAACCAATCAAGTACATATTCATTTTGTGATTTTCTTTTTAATCTCTCTGAATCAAGGGAACTAATTAACACACACATATATATACCCATTATCTAGTAAGATATCCCTTACTTTAATAAGATAAAATATAAGAAAAACACATACTCTAATGATGTAGCATAAAATGATTGGTTGAATAAAAATGTACAATTAAAAAGAATCATATAGATTATGTGGAATTTTCATTCACTAAATCATACTATATCACATCAATTTGTCGAAGAATTTGTGGATATAGTATTGATCATTGACTTTTTCACTAACTCTCTGCATAATATTCAAATATGGTCCGTCTTAAATGATACAAAATGTAATTATGCAAGAATTAAGTAATACATTATTTGTAAACTTTAATTTCTGAGTGTCTTTTATGCGAACAATAAAGATTCAAGTGATAAGAATTAATCTAATTTACTATTTGGCTTTGGTTAAAGAAGATTTATATTTTTCTTGTTGTTTTCTAATAGAAAACTCAACTGATTAAGTGAAGGAAATATATATTAAAGTTTTAACTATAGTTTCATCTTGTAATTACCCAATTTTGAAGGTCAGTATACCCGCTGATCGTGGCACTTTGCTTGTCGAGTAAATATAAAAATAGCAATACTTTTGGAGCACCTAATTTTTTTTTCTTAACATAGAACAAAGGGAGATTGCTAGCTTCCTCACGATGAAATCAAAATGTAACTACTTACTCCCCTATTGTTTTGATAATGACAAATAACCCTCCTACCAGCATAATTTTATAATATTGTCTTTACTTTCAAATATATTTTTATACATACTTATTGTAAATTAAATAAATCATACAAATAAAAATTAAACTAACATTTCAAATAGAAATTAAACTAACATTTCAAATAGAAATTAAACTAACATTTTAAGTACTAATAATAAAAAAATGTATATTTTGGGCCACGTGGACAAAAGATGAATAATAAGTATTTTTCTCGTATTTTTTTACATATTTTTCTCTATAATAAATATATATATTTTAATTCACAAGATAAATTATCAAGCAAATGGCATGTTCGCTCTTTTTTTTTTTTTTTCAGATTTATTGGTTCTAGGAATATTTTTTGTTATTATGAAAATAGGAGAGGTTAAGTTATATATATTTATTTCAATAGAAAGGAATTGACAATTTCTCTAAAATAAAATATCAAAAAGAGCCAACAGTGCCCGGTAACCCATTGCCCATATATTATTATTATGGATCCCATAATATATTAGAAAAAAGAACGGTAACAATTTGTACAAAAATATAATTCATATATCAATTTATTAAGGACAAATTCTTTGGGTTCCAGAACCGGCCTGAAGGAATTATCTCGAACCTTAAACAATAACAACAATATTCCCCCCTAATCGTTATTT